>NC_056479.1:23017595-23317595 GCF_008729295.1 Plectropomus leopardus | reverse complement strand
AGCCACAGACTGTGTTGTATTAGGTTGCTGCGAGCTGCAAATTCACATATTTCTAAGCAGAAAAGTCTAAGAGTTCTCAGGCAGAGTCTTTCTCCCGGTGCATCGTGCACGCAGCTGCTTATAACAAAGAGTAGCGTGAAAGTCAAAGTGTTCACTTCACAGAAAAAGTCTGGGTACCAAAATGTCCTTAGAAGCACAATGCACTGACTTGCAAAAAAACCCCAAAAAGAACGACTGCTCGAATTGAAGTAATCTCAGTCGACTGAGGGGTCTCCGACTGATGACTCGAAACTCCAACTTTTGAGGGGCAGCCTGAATGAAAACCGTTTGTGTTCTGTGATCTGTTGAGGAGGACTGTTCTTGCTTTACATGTAGTGTCACATGTAAAAAGTCTTGTCTCCTTCCTTTATTTTAGGGTAAAGAAATTATTGAGTACTACCTCAGAGAGCTGGAGGAAGAAGGAATAACGTACATACCTCGTTGGACCCCCCCTGTTGTTTCTTGCTCCGCCAGGCTTCAGTCCCTGCCCTGCTCAACTGCTCGAGCCATCCCAGGGAACGCTGCTAAGAGTGGACCAGACAGTAAAGACCCGGCCTCTCCCACAGAGCTCGTGGCTGGCTCTCCTGACGGTCAGTGATGTTAAATGCAATTTAGTAATTTTTCAGATAAATTTGTAATTTGTCTAAGAAGGGACAATGTACATTAATCCATATATACTCGAATGTAAATGCGCCAGACTTAGCTGGGGAGCTAGTTTTCATCAGTGCTGCCTGGATGTTAAAAGGTATTCCAAAATAATAATAATAATAATAATAATAATAAACAATATAAAGATACAGTATGCATAATGGTTAAGAAAAACAACATTAAGCTAAAAAGGCACATAATACTGTATAGTTAAAAATGTACAAGTTAAGACTATACAACACAATTTGACAGAGTGAGAGGATAAAATCCAAAAACAGCAGATGATGCAGGCACAGTTTGAGTATACCCATTTAGAAATTAGGTACAATTCACTTTAAATCAGTGCTGACGTTGTTTCTTCTCAACAAACCATGTCTTCACATTACACTTAAATGAACAATATGATGGGGACTCCAGATCTGATCGTGGTACTGTGCTCCATAGTTGAGATGCTCTAAAGGTAAATACAGCCTGATTAAAGGCAGTTTTCCCGAGTGGGATTGTGCAGTCCCCCCCTAGCTGCACCTTTTGTAATTCTGTTCTTTGTAAATTTTACTCATTAGTCACTGTTAAGTGTGGAGTAGCCAACACCCAACACTAAAGTGCAGTGAGATAGTTAGAAGATGTCTATCAGTCATACTATTATAGTGTTTACAGTACGTATGTTCACTGAAAGGACTGAGACATTTAAAGAGGGTGAAATAACTTTAACTCTAAATAATAACAGGAAAATATTTTTTGATATAATACTTTATGTAGCATTTCAAAAGCTTTTGATCTCACACTACTTATTATGTGCTACACGCCAACCCTTTTTACACTCTCTTTGGCACTAATTTTAATAACAATAGTGCCAAATGTTGAGAGAAAAAAAACAACAGCAGCTAACAGGGCAAAGCTGAAATATAAATGTTACCATACAGTTGCTGGTTTCTTTTGATTTATGCATGCAATATATTCTAACTTCTGACTGTACATGTGTCCTGGCCTGCAGACAAACTGGATGCTGATTACATCAGACGTTACCTAGGTGATTTAACGCCTCTGCAGGAGAGCTGTCTTATTCGACTGCGCCAGTGGCTCCAGGAAACCCACAAGGGCAAGGTCAGATAAACACAAACGCACTCTGGTTGACAACAGAGCACTTTGTGCAATTATGTAAAGCACACATTTATTCCTAGACGCTTATTCAACGTAGACTTTTGCTTAGCTCTTGCTGTCACACTTGCATGTGCTTTAGATGACAATTAAAAATATCAAGCATCAGGGGGCCCAGTGGCTTAGTTGGTAGAGCAGGCGCCCCATGTACAGAGACTGTGTCTTCGCTGCAGCAGCTGCAGGTTCGAGTCCAGCTTCAGCCCTTTGCTGCATGTCATTTCTTCTCCCCTCCCCCTTTCACACTATATCTGTCCTACCAAATAAAGGCAATGGAAAAGCCTAAAAAATATCTTTAAAAGAGCATTATTTAAAAAAAATCTCTTTGTAAAGATGTAGTGGAAAGATGACGTTATGAGCAGAGAATGAAGTAACTCTCTGAACGTTGAATCCGAGCATCTCTGCTCTGTGTTGTGGTAGATGGAGCATTATCTATCTGGATAATTCAGTTATCGACAAATCATCTGGTATATGGACGTGGCCTTCATTTTGCCCACCTCCATATTGCCTATTTACATAAATGTATATTTACACGAGAATGTCACCAACATTTTAGCTCCCATGATGCCAAAATTAACAGCAGGACTTTCCCAACCACTGAATAACTCGGGTGCAGCCTTTCTCCCTTTTTTTGTCTCTCCACCCCCGCCTACTTGTGCAACACTTCAAAGACAACACAGTGTAGCTTGCAGCTAGCCTGCAGCTGCACTATTGGAGTGGAAGACGCGCAGTCTGTACAGTTTCTAGCTTGCCAACCCCTGGCAACGAGCCATACAGTGTGTAATTTGTAGTTTTACTCTCCAACGATTTCATTCTCTACTCTGTAAATCCACCAGCAAACTGCTGCCTCCCAGTCAGCACACTGGCCTGATGGTGGAGGTAACTGTTTTGTTCCCTGAGCTTTGCTAACATTAAGAGGCATCACCTGGTTTTGTTTTTGTTGGCCCAGTGTTGTATAAAGCATCCAACTTTGTAATTTTGGGCAACTCCTCTAAAAGAACTATAGTTTAATATTTCAGGGATCATGGAAAACCTGGAAAAGAATTTCACAGTCACATTTTCCAGGCCTGTTAAGGTCATGGAAAATAGTAAAAATCACTGAAAGTTTTGAAAAAAGTTGTGGAATTTTGTTGTGAAATTAATTTGTTCCAGTAATCTTCATAGCTAACCCTCCACCCTATTGTAACATAATTGCAATTTTATTTTCTGTAGCCGTCAATGCAGCGTAGCTCTAATATTCGTCAGCGTGTGACATTTTTTTACTATCACGTACGTTTCTTAATTTTTTTCTCCCCGCGTTCTGTTTCTCCCTACATGTATGCCAGTCAGCGGAAATGTTTGAATAGTTCAAATATGATGTGGTTAAAAAGGCAACTTGGGAAAGAAAAAATTACTTAGGGCCCTTGAGAAGTCATTGAAAAGTTTTGGAATTTTGTCCATGAATATATGTGGCAACCCTGATTTTTAATTTATTGGATATACTGTATAAGCAGGTGTTAAGTACTTTTTTAAAAATAAGTTGAATTTTTTTTTTCCAGTTTTCCAGTTCCAATGTATGATTATTCTCAACATTTAAAAGTCAATTGCTATTTAAAAGGATGTACTTGCATTATTATGCCATTAAATTATCATGACATTAGTGGCCTAAAATGCTGTCAAAATGACAATAATATCATTAATTGCAGTTATTTCTGGGATAATATATTAATGTACAAAAGTAGTTATTGTAACAGGCACACGTGCATGTTGGTGCCTGTTAGTTCCTGTGTGTGTATCCCATTGGCAAACAAATCATTGCCGCTCTGCATTAAGCTCATACCACCGCTGATAACGCTTTCTCGTCCCATGGTGGCGGAGTTACGGAAGTGTAACGACCACCATCAGGCAGTTAAATAATTCCCCAGCCAGAAACCATGGATTACCAGAATCATCTGGAAAGACAAAAAGGGGACTGAATTTCATTAAACAAGTTGAAGGAGCTGACGAGATCACATTTTACTGGAGTTTTATCGTGCATGACTTCATGTGACCAATAAATGATGATTGAAGTTAACAGCTCTTGTAGCATTTTTGCCAAAGTTAGCACTGTTAGCTGCAGGCTGTTAGCTCAGCCCCTTTCATGTTTGAAGCCATGTGCAGGTAACCTCAGCTCCGTCTCTGATTTGTCCTCATGCTCTGAAGGTCTCATACAGCGCCTTTATCTCAGAGCTGTGCATTAATGTGTTGGCTCTTGCTTGTTGTCGTACAGATTCCAAAGGATCAGCATGTGCTGCGCTTCCTGAGGGCGAGAGATTTCAACCTGGACAAGGCCAGAGAGTTCTTGTGTCAGTCCCTCACCTGGAGGAAGCAGCATCAGGTAGATTTCCTGTTAGACACATGGGAGCGCCCACAACTGCTTCAGGACTATTACACCGGAGGTTGGCACCACCACGACAGAGGTACTGTGTGATTAATACTGGAAACCTGCCAATTTTATCTTAAGCTCATCTAACTTTCACCTCATTTCACTGCTTATTGTAGTTGTGCTGTGGTTTGTGTAAAGTGAAAGTGAAAATTTATCAGTGGACATGAAGATAAGGAGTCAGAGGGATTAAGTCTTCTGTGTTTATAAAGTCCTAATGGGTGGAAATGGCCGGTTAATCATTGACTGTAAAGTCTGAGCACCAGCTGTCATGGCTCCCGTGTTTGAAAATGAGTCATTGCTTTTAACAGCTCAGCTGATCCACCAGGTTAGAGGAAGGACTTCAAACACAGGGAGTGCACTTGTGTTTTTCTCCTGCTAAGTTTATACCTGTTGGAGCGGTAATTACCAGTTTTATGTAGACAACGGGGGATCCAGAGCTCTGAAAAAGTCATTACAAAGAACGGATGTGACTCATTCCGATAATTGATTTCACTTTCTTGTACAAACTGTGTGTGTATGTGTGTGTGTGTGTGTGTGTGTGTGTGTGTGTGTGTGTGTGTGTTTGTGCTTTAGGTGGCCGTCCTCTGTATATCTTGCGTTTGGGGCAAATGGACACTAAGGGCTTGGTACGAGCCTTGGGAGAGGAGGTGCTACTGAGACAGGTGACATAAATGAGAATTTAAAGAGAAACTTTGGTATTTTTAAACCTGGCTCCTATTTTCACGTGTTTTTGTGTCTGAGTGACTAATGGAGACAACAGTTTTTAGAATTAGTCCAGTATTAAACAAGAGGGCTGTAGCCAGCAGCTGCTAATCAGACTGCTATATAATGTTAATGAGCACCGTCAATGTACGTCCATTAAAAATGCTTGTTTTTGCCACTGACAGGCTTAGATTAAAGTGTTAAAGGTTATGAACACATTTAGATGTTTTATAAAAAATAGACAAAAAGTAAACAAAACAGTTTACAATGGGCTTTTCTTCGGCCCTCCTCTAAAAGAGAGAATAAAATATATATGGATTTAAAAAAATACAACATGATGCAAAGTAAAATATCAATATAAATATATATTTGCCAACCAATTATCATTACCCCAAGAAATAAAAATAACATCCATTAAAAATATCAAGCCTTTACATACACATAGATATAGTAATTTAAGACATATTCAGTAACATTAATGCTTCAACTTTAATGTGATGC
This sequence comes from Plectropomus leopardus, assembly GCF_008729295.1. Lineage (NCBI taxonomy): Eukaryota > Metazoa > Chordata > Actinopteri > Perciformes > Serranidae > Plectropomus > Plectropomus leopardus. The sequence goes on along the minus strand of NC_056479.1, from coordinate 23,312,146 downwards.
AGGTCCTGTCCATAAACGAGGAGGGACTGAGACGTTGTGAAGAAAACACCAGAGTCTTCGGTCGACCCATTAGGTGCCTAAATATCAGTCTATCTTCTATAAGTGTCCTGTTAGCTCTCAGCGATTCTGGGGCACACATGCTTGCACATAAAGTCATATACTGTCTGTGTTAATGTGTCTGTCAGCTGCTGGACTTGCCTGGTGGATCTGGAAGGTCTAAACATGCGTCACCTGTGGAGGCCGGGCGTGAAGGCTCTGCTGAGAATCATCGAGGTGGTGGAGGCCAACTACCCAGAGACTCTGGGTCGCCTGCTCATACTGAGGGCGCCCAGAGTTTTCCCAGTGCTCTGGACCCTGGTGAGTATAAATATCTGCACTTACTTTATATGTGCAGCTGTTTCTGTGGTTTAAATTCATCATCTGATTCTGCAGGAATGGATGAAGTCTTAAAGTACTTATGCAGAGATTGCATCTTGCAGATTTTCGCGCTGATGGGAATTGTTAATAGCTGGGTGCAACACTGTGAATATGAGCAAATGATAAACAAAGACGAAATGGAGAGGATGATAATTAAAACCATGTAATATGCAGATCCTCATGAGGGGAATTAGATCATTGCTACAGTACAGCAATATGCAATAGTAAAGTTTGTAGTTATAGCATTCAGCAAAGAAATAAAGATAAGTATATAATACACAAATGTATGGAAATGAATCAAAATGATAACAAAAGTAATAAAATCTGAATACTACAATATTAGGCATTACACAAGCAGATTTTGAGTACAGGCTACTACTACCAGGAGATGTAAAAGATACAATCATATGTTGTCAAATAGAAAACAGATTTAAATTATGGGCTATTATGACGATAAAACGAAAATAAAGTACAAATACAAAACGAATAATTCAAATACTTATTGATGAACTTTTACGGTCCATAATTTGTGAACCTGCTCTCGTGTCCTCCGATGACTCGTGGTGTTTCCAGGTCAGCCCTCTGATCGACGAGAATACCCGGAAGAAGTTCCTTGTTTACGGAGGAAACGACTACCAGGATCCGGGAGGATTGGTGGACTATATTGACAAAGAAATCATCCCAGACTTCTTGGGAGGAGACTGCATGGTGAGATTTAGTCCACAGTGTGCCGCCCTCAACATGTTGAATGATATAATAATGTAAACCAGGCCTTTTGCTCCTGATTTTACATTTTGTCTGGAGCTTTTTAGTGTGCGGCCATTTAGCTTTCCATGTAACTCGTACCTGTACCTGTACACTTCAGTTCAATTTGATTTATAAACCCATTATCACAAATCATATGTCCCGCGTCCTTCTATTCTTAAACCCTCCCAGCAGATACAAAAAAAACAAAAACAACCTTAGACACACAATAGATGTCAAGTTTCCAAAACAAGAAAATTACAGTAATGAAAAAATGATAGATAAGAAAGAGAAAGAGAGATGCACAAATATCAAAGCAACATATGCAAGAATTCGTATTTTTGCCATCTGATGTCCCTCTCTCTGTGCTCTCCCTGATTAATGTGAGTTGTCTCTTGTTGGCATTGTTTGAGCTTGATGTCTTTTTTTCTGTCTTTCCTCTCCAGTGTGACATCCCTGAGGGAGGCGTGGTCCCCAAATCTTTGTACCGGACAGCAGAGGAGCTGGAGAGTGAGGAGCACCGCCTGCTGACGGACTCCATCTATAAGAGCGCCAGTATTTTCAAGGGAGCGCCATATGAGGTGCAGTGTCCTCTTCTTTCTGCTTTAACCCTTTGAAACCTGGATTGACATCACTTTTGTAGTGCTGCGTTCAGACAGCTTTCACAAATATTTAATCTAAATCTTTTTAATTGACATTTGTCAATTATATATCAAAAGTGCCGTGCTGAATGATCACTGCAGGAATATGACACAAGCATAGGTATATATCAACAGTAGCTGGAAACAATGTATCCAAATAAACATGGATTGAGTAAACATAAATAAGAGTGACAAAAAAGAAGGTAAAAAACAATTCACAAATAGAAATTATCAGAGTATTTAAACAGTATTTAAACATTTGAACTCTGAATAAATCAAGAGAACATGGAAGAAAAGATCATAAGCAACATGGCAAGAAATGCCCCGCAAATTTGAAGAAATTAAAATATTTAGAATATTATATTTTAAAGAAAGAGAAAGAAAAAATTCCAGAAAACTACTAGAAAACTTTCACAACTATCATATTTATATATTAAAAGTTATGTTACACAATTAATTTCTTCCTAATTTTTGAGTCTTGTCTCCCTAAGTTACTCATTGCCTTCTTTCCATGTTTTATGAAAGAATTCAAGCCAGGTTTCAAAGGGTTAATTGTTCAAATAGTGCATAAAGGTGAGAGAAATGGGATATGGATTGTATTTTGTGGATTAGGCTGCCACCTGCTGGGAGAAATCTGCATTGCAGGCTCACAGAAAAAGGGACCACAGTGTGTGATTAATCGTCTGCTGTCTGCTGTTCTGTGTTTCTGATCTTCTTACATCCTCCTGCAGATGCTGATCGATATCACAGAGGCTTCCTCCGTCATCACCTGGGACTTCGACGTGTCTAAAGGAGACGTGATCTTCAAAATCTACCACTCCAAGAGGGCCCCACAGCCCCAAAAGAAAGACACTCTCGGAGCCCACGGCATCACGTCCCTCGGGGCCGTTAACGCCCAGCTGATTGACAGGAACTGGGTGCTCGGCCAGGACTACAGCATGGTGGAGAAAGCTCTCACCTGCAAGGAGGGAGAGAGCGTTCAGGTCAGAGAGACGCGTCTTTATTCAGCTGCACTTTTTTTTACTAGTTTCAAATAAACGTTGTCCCTGTTTGCTGTCTGTTGCATCAAAAGCAAATGAAATTCTCAGGGTTCCCATGATCATGGAAAACCTGGAGAAGTCATGGAATTTCACAATCACATATTCCAGGCCTGGAAAAGTCATGGAACTAGTATAATTTCAATGAAGGTTTTGGCAAAATCACGGAAATAAGTTGTAAAACGACATTAATGTAACATAATGGTTAATTTATTTTCTCTAGCTGACAACATAAAATAGCTTTAATATGTGTTGATGTGCAACAAAGTTTTGGTGATGTTTTAGTTTGCGTGTCTGATACATCACGTACGTTTCTTCATTTTCTCCCTACGTTTTATCTCTCCCTTCATGTATGCCCACGTAATTTTCTAAGCACTTGGAAGGGACCTTTTTTTTAAATTTATTTTAGCTTAGGAGAGGGGAATACAACTGTAAATGGCTATATTTTGTATTTATTGTACCAACGATTTTTAAAGAAAACTTGAAGATTTGGAAGGCTTTCTTTTTTCTTTTTTCTTCTTCCATACATTTTTTGGGGGCATTTTATTAAAAAAAATTTTTTAATTCCTTAGTGATTTCTTTTTCTTTAAATTTTTTCAATTTTAAGAATTTGGATTTTTTTACATTGAAAATTAAAGAAATGTATAAATAAATAAATAAAAATGCATTTGGAATGCACATTTTCTTAAAAGAAATCACCAAATTTAAGGTTACCATAGCCAGAAAATGTAAAAACAGAAATTACTGTTGGATATTCAAATTTCTGACAGTCCTTCTACATATCATTGGGGATGCTAAAATTATGAATATAGTTTGAATCATGTGTTTCAAAGTCACTGTGAGTGAGAAAAAAAATATTTAGTGTCCTTGAAAAGTCATGGAAAAGTTTTGACATTCTGTTCATTAGATTGTTTGGGGACGCTGAACTCTGCATCACTACAGTCTCAAACTGATCCCGCAGCTTCCCTCTGCTCAAACAGGGCTCCCACGTAACTCGCTGGCCAGGCTTCTACATCCTGCAGTGGCGCTTCCACAGCTCCCCGGCCTGCTCCGCCTCCAGCCTGCCTCGCGTTGATGATGTGCTGGCCTCGCTGCAGGTCTCCTCCCACAAGTGTAAGATCATGTATTACACCGAGGTGCTGGCATCCCACGATTTCAGGTCAGTTTATTTTTTCCACTGAGCTTTTTCCTCTGCGGTCGTGCCATTTTCTACTGAAACTGTCTTTCACTCAGGCTGCATCAAAAAGCAATGTTGTGATATTTCCAGAAATTCTTCTTCCTTATGTTGTGTGTCAAATATGTTTACTTTACGTCACCTTTTCTTACATTAATTGATTGGGTTGAATCATGTCTGAACATTTTTTTTTATTTCCAGGGGATCTATGACCAGTTTGGAGTCGAGTCATAGTGGTTTCTCACAGCTCAGTGCTGCCACTACCTCCTCTAGCCAATCACACGCCAGCTCCACCGTGTCAAGGTAGCATCTGCCCGGCAGGTGTCAATGACAGCAGCGACCTCAAACCTACTGACATCCTACTCCGACTGTGCCTTACGCCTTCATACAGAGGAAGCCTTACACTCAGTAATGAGAATTTGATCTGACAGTTGAAGGTGAGGAGAGAATTACTGAAATGTTTTTAAAAAATAAATATTTTCATTATCATAGTTACTGTTGTTTCAGTAGAACCAGTGAAGTTTCATGGGTCTGTTTCCACTGAATAATGTATTTAAAATATCAGTTTCTGGTGCACATGATAACTGACTTGTTTTTGTGTATGAATAATAATACTGTAAATCATAACAAATCCAATACACAGTGCAAATGTCAAATATCTGATTTTTAGATATATCCTTTCCGTTTCCATGACATCTCCTGTGCATCCGCTGTGCGCCAGCCACAACATTAAAACCAGTAACAAGTGAATAACATTGATCATGTTTTAATGCAATGCTGGGAAACCTTGGATCCTGGGTGCTGCCTCTTGACATGCACTCACACACCCTCCGATGGCAAAGACACTCCCTGATGGCAGTCAGTGTCTCTCCCAGCAGGACAATGCACCATGTAGCACCATAAAAAGTTCCCAGGGATGGCCAGAGGAACACGACAAAGACTTTTAAGGCGCCGAAGATACCACATGAACAGCCGTGTCTCTGTCATGGTGCCAGATGGCGCAACTTAAACCACATGAACTAAACCAAAGTTCCAGCTCACACCAGGATACTCTGGTTAAAACTTATTTAATTGGCAGCTTGCCTTAAAAAAAGTGGCATTTTGTGATGGTTCATCAGATTCGCTCTATGCTTTATTGCCATCAGTAAAGGTTCTGCACTTGTCGTTCGACCATTCAAAGCGCTTTCACACTCCGAGTCACATTCACCATATTGTGCCACATGGGTGTCAAATTCAGTGGGCAAGTCATATTACACAGGTTGGACAGAGAGAGGCGACAATCGAGGAGTCTGTAGAGAAATCTTCTGAAAAACAGCATGCAGGGGGCTCGTTTTGGTGCATGCTTGTTTTTTTTTTGTTAAAACAACATAAGTTTGCAGGTAATCAATGTAAGCCGTGATTTTTTTCCCTCTACTGTTTACTTCTGTTGTGCATTGTGTAACTCCTTCTGTTGATGACACATCCTTGTTTACAGTCGTTCCACTTCGCTCCAAGAATCCTGAAGGGAACTGGTTCAAGAATCAGAGCAAATTTGGGGGAAAACAGGGTCTCTGCAGATCCTTAAAAAGTCATAAAAGGCATTGAATTCATCGGTCTTAAAGTAAGGCCTTAATTGGTATTTAAATTACTTAAAGCTTTCACAAGTCTTAAAAATGCTCAGACATGGGAAGTGGGATTTTATAAATCATTTTCTCTGCCTTTGTGTTGTAAAATCTCAAAAAACTTTGTGAAATAATTGAATGAATTCCTTTACTTAAACTCATCATGATAGGAATCCAGACAATGTAATCTCACAAGCAGAGTGAAAAACACAAAATCACCCAAAAAAAAAAAAAAAGACAGAAGTGCCAGTTATTTCCCACTTCTGTTGGTAATGACGATAATGATGATATAATATATTCATGGTCTTCCAAGTGTTTCACTCAAAAAGGGGGTTTTATAATGACATTTGGCGTAGATAATCTAACTTTTTCACTGGACAAAAAATTGGATGTTTTGTCATTATAAACATTTTGGCAAAATAAAATTGTCCTTCAATTTTGATTATTAGAAAATTAGCCTTGAACTTCATTCCATGGGGCATTAAAACAAGTCTTAAAAAGTCTTAAATCTAACATGCGTTGAGCTGCAGGGACCCTGGGAAAAGGGGTAACGGTGGATCGGAGTTAGTTCGGGGTACCAGCACATCCTGCTGCTCAGTGGGATTTGAATCCGGGGGAATTTGGAGGCCAGGTTGATGCCTTGAGCTCTTTGTCAAGTTCCTCAGGCCATCCGTGAGCGTTTTTTGCAGTGTGACATTGCCCAGTATCCTTCTGGGAAGGGGGCCACTGCCATCAGGGAGTGCTGTGACCATGAGGGGTGTACTCGGTCTGCAGCGGTGTCTGGGTGGGTGGTGGGACCACATTTTCCCAGCAGAACATTGCATTGTAACGACATGATCAGTTAACTTGTCCTGTCAGTAGTTTTAATGTTGTGGCTGATCCGTGTTTATCAACCAGCTTCTGTCCCTGAAGCTGCGTTCATCGTCCACAAGATGTCAGCGCACTCTGTGATTTAACTGCTCTCACATCTGCAGTGTAGTCGGCACATCCGTTTCCACTCTCTCTCTTCGTCTGGTCCTCTAAGAAATCAAATCAAGAATTGTTTAAATAAAGAATTTATCACGAGCATTAACGCTGGTGTTACTGCAGAGTGTGTGTGTGTCTTTATATTGAATTTTGGAAAACAATGCCTGCAGTAGCGGAGCTGCAGTGGGGTAGTAATTCTGAGTAATCGTAAAGACGGGTTATGAATCATTTTTACAGCAATAGGTGAGATGTTAAGAGCGAGCAGATAATATGAAATCTCTTTGAAAATATGCACTGCGCTGTGTAGATTTCATGTAATGTTGTTTTTGGGGCTTGTTAGGCATCGCTGCTGAGTTTTGTGAGGCTGCTCATTTGAATGCAATATTGTGCAGCCCCTTGTGATCTGGCACAGGGCCAGGCAGACAACTGATTTACATAAAACTTTAATTTCCATAAACTTATCAGATGCTTCCAGCTAAAGCTTAATTGAATTTCCCGGTGTTTTTTTTTTTGTGTTGTTTTTTTTTGTTTCCTCCTTCATTTGCAAATGTGTGTCATGTTGCTGCTTATTCCAACACAATTCAAAGTCATGTGGATTGAGTTTTCTGAGGGGCTGATTGAACGGGAGCCTGACTACCTGCTGGGACGTCAAAGTTGTTAGAAATTGAAAGTGAACTGACTTTGCCAGAAGCTTATTTACTGAATTACTCAGCTTGCTCTAATGACCTCCCAAGACACACATTGTCCACATAAATAGCAGCACCTCTTTCTCCTGATACACCTAATTTGCTATTAAAACCTCCTCTTCCCGAGCAGTTATGTGATTTAAGGCTGAATTATTTTTGCTGGTGTTCACAGGGGTGAAAAACAAGGTCTATTATACTGGTAACAAAGTTTGGCGAGTAAATCGAATACTCCTAAATAATGTATCACATTTTATTGGTTGACCTGACTCAACCTCGTGAAGGAGGGGTGGGAGCTGACCCACGGCCACCAAGTGTTGGGATGATTTATGGTTGCAATATGACTACATGAATAATATCTAACATAAAAAAACGTGTCATAGAACTACTGGTCAAAGGGTGACGTTCAAAAGGTGAAAGTAGAATTAATCAGAAAAACATTAGAATCTCGACCAAAACTGTGTTGATTTTCACAAAACCGGTCTTTGTGGCAAAATTGTTGTTTTTAAGAGTGCAAACTTTATGACAGTATGTCCAATAGTTGTCGAAATATTCTACTCAAAAAAAGAAAAGAAAAAAGTGACCCTCATGGTGGCACTACAGATAAAACCAGAAGTCATTATGATACATCCTCTGAGGATCATGAATATCCTGGGCGTATGTTTTTCACCCTTTCCTCAAACCAGAGAATGATGCTTAGTATAAAGTGATTAATTGAAGAAAAAAATTAAGTATTTTTGTTTGATATTAACAGCTATTTGGGGAACATTTATGGGGACAAAATCCTTATATATTTTTTTTCATCTTGCCGTGCTTAACCCTTTGAAACTTCGCAAGAACTGTCCCACAAATTGCAAGAAATTAGTAGATTTTGAATTTTGTTTTAAGGTATGGAAAATGTTTTTTTAAAAATCTAATAATCATAATTAGATAATCATTAACACAGGATTTCTAAGGTCCTTTCCTTTTTTCCCTACTATTTTCTTTTGTTTGTTTGGGGGTTTTTTGGTGGGTTTTTTTGTGTGCTTATTTTCTTTTTTTTTTTTTATTTACAATTTTTATTCCATACAAGGTACAGTACACATTTGAAACATCCAGTACACTTGTTTGTGTGTGCTTATTTTCAGGCAATGTTATTATTATTTTTTAAATTGCTCATGCTTTCTTACCATAATTTTGTATTTGAAAGACATCAAGCCATTTTTCACTAGGTTTAAAGAGTTGAAGGCTTAATCGGTAAAATGCAACTGTTAAACAAATGAAGTGCAAAATATAAATGAATCTGTATATATTTGACAAATTTAAACAATTTATTACATTTTGTGCCCTAAATGCACCCTGAATCCAGCCTTCTGATGGGATGAGGATATGATGATGATGATGATGATGATAAATCAAAGTTATCCCAGTGCTACCAAAAAGTTTTGAAACAGCACAAAAAACAGTACAATTCACATCAAAACCAGGACCAAATTATGTGATCTGATCCCATTTCAAAGTGCCATTTATCCTTTTAAAACAACCCAATTTAAAAAAATGTCTCCAATATGAAAGCTGAAATATAATCAGATTACCTCTGAACACCTGGGCTTGTTTTAAATCTCAGACATGCTGCACAGTTTAATGAGAGTTATGTTTGCATTTCAGGAATTGTACAGTTAATCATGTGGATTAAACCGCCGTCCAGAACGGTTACTCATGACGAAATCTCAGGAGAATAGCAACATTCTGACGTCTCATCATCACTGTTATCCTCTGGTTTCTCTGAGCAGCACACATAGTGCAGCAACAGGATTATGTGTAAGAAACCGGCCTGAAGAAATGGCTCTCTCTCTGTAACCTACCTCATAAGCTGCAGGCTGATGGGTGATATTTGAGTCTGGAGAAGCAGCCAATTTAAAGTTTTGAATAATGCTGCAGCCGGGAACACTAGATCTCTTAATTCGTTGGTGAGCACAGCAGGGGAACGAGGACGGCTGCATCGATAATGTGCTGCTGAAATCGTCTGACTTCTTGTTACAGATAAACACCCAGCCTTCACTGGGAATATGTGCATGGTAATGAATCATCTTCCCAGAAGCACCAGAGGCAGGCAGGAGGATCGTCAGCATGGGGCTGATTTGGGGTGTTGTTTTTTGGGTATTTACATCTCATAAATGGCAAAAGGTAGACAGGTTGCAAAATAATGACTCATGCACCACTTCATGCCAGTGTGCCCTTTCTCTGATGCCAAGGTTGAAAGATAATCCTGAGACGCACCGGGATTTCAAGTAACCGGAAAGTCAGTTATCAGAGTTAACATTTGACAATCAGAGGAAAAGACATACGTGTGAGGAGGTCCGACAGATTGCCCTCGTTCTTTGGTTTGTGGTTGTAAGGTTTAAGTGATTGTAGAGGTATGGACTCAAGTCACAAACAATCACTCAAACAATCCGAAAGGACTTGCAACTTGACTCTTGACTTGATGCAAAAACTTTCAACTTTAACATTTGAAGTTGCACATAGAATGGTTAGCTTAGGGTAATATTAACATAGTTAACAAGCTAAGGATTAGCTAATGTTAGCTTTAAAGTTCAGTAATTACTTGAGACTTGTGACTTTCAAAACCATGACTTGGTCCTACACCTGACAGTAGGTCATTTTATACAGTGAGGTCATAAAATGGTGTCGCTCCAACGAAATTGTTGATACCCAGCTTTACTGGACTTCAAAAAAAGACGTTGTACTCTTGCATCAGACGTTAAACTTTGGTCGGCATTAAAATTAGATTGACGATTTAATGTTTAACGTTTGACTTTAAAGTTGTGTGGATGTTAACATTATGACATTTTGCAGACATTGGATTTAAGTTACCTCACGATGAAATTTTGCTATTGTAGGTCAAGATGATGTTGGCATGAGACGTTGGATTTTAGTTACATAACAAAACGACTTCAAACCCAAAACAAATTCTGTCATCAGTATTCTACAACAAGTTGACATTGGCATTAGACATTGTCCTCAGGATGCTGTTACTGTGATGCCAACAAATGCACACGGTGGGATGAAGCTGCTCAGTCCTTATGCGTACACAACAACAAAGTCAACAAACGGTTAGGCTTCAGCGAAAGAGACATACAATAAGGTCTAAGGAAAAAAACCACACACCTACACAGGAAGCAAACTCCGGACTCCCACACAAAAGTCCATTTGGGGGACCCATCCACCTCAGCCACCCAATCGCCCTATAAGCACACTCACGCTCTTTGCATAACGAGGTCACTGGCACCGTTATTACCTGAAGCTTCAATGTGTCGCATTCTGTCCAATTGCGTTCTCAAGTGACGCCGCCCATGCACGTTGCATGTGGACGCACCCTGTTTCATCTGGATGGTCGCCAGCATACGACAACAATGCCACCAGTTCTGACAGAGGCTTCTCATCTAATGCCATCCTGCTGCGTTACAGTTGGACGTGGAAGGTGGCTTTTGGTGTCACGCTTGTACACGGAAAGCACTGACAGAGCGGCTCTATTTGATAAATTCAGAGCGAGAACGGGCTGGATAGGACCATTTGCATTTTCACATCAGCTACCACAGTTAAAAGTCCCAGACAAACACTGAGTTTTTCAATGTAAAACTGCTTTAATCACTGTAAATCACCAGTTCTGTGTGTTCTTGATAGGAAACATCTGCAGATAATTAGGCCCAGGCTGAAAAAACCCTCCCAAATGTCTGGATCTCAGAGAAAAAAGTCGAGCTCACATCTGCAGGTGCTGGAATAGTGGCCCATCTGTGACACGCCACACAGCGTTGGAGAAACACATTTTTTACATTTTTAAAAAACTATTTTTTACTTGTTTAAATCACCGGTTCGGTTTGTTTTTGAAAGAAAGAGGCCTCTGTGAAGGATTAAGCTCGCTGTAAAAATCTCCTGAACAAAGAACACTGAGGGATTTCTAACCAGCTGAAGTTTCAACTGATTACAGTCTTTAATCCTCACCACTAGATGCCGCTAAATTCCCCCAAAACTTACACACTGCTCCTGCAAATTTTCCAAAAATGTATAGTTGATCAACTCCGTAAGATTTTGAATGTAGGTTCCAAATAAAACACAAGGCGGCAACACCAAATAACATCTCCCCATCTAATCTCTCAGCCAATAAAAATCTGCACGGAAATGACTTTTTTCTAATTGGATTTGAGCACAATCAGGAAATCCTGTCAGACACAAGGTTGCAGAGCCAAACTGTAGTGGGTCTCTTCATTAAAAAATAAGCCTGTGTTTCATTTGCTTCCGTCTGACGATCCTGACCTTCCCACTAATTGAAAAGGAGCGCTCTGGATTAGTGTGCACTAAATTATTTTTAGGAGGCGTGAGGCGCCGCAAGAGAAACTTTGTGTGGGATTGTTTGCGCGTACAAATGTGCAGCCTGTGTCGAGGCCTTGTTTTACCATGACATGCACAACCTGAAGCCCAGTGATGTTTAATACCTCTTCCATCTGAGTTGTGGAGCTGTCTATTTAACTAATCTCATATCGGCTGGGTTGAAATTCATTTTCTGACTTGATGTACTGCTGGGCCTGATTAATATGTCCACAAACAAATAGATACAGTCACGTCTATTTATCTCTGATGCTTCATAGCAGCTCTCTAACATTGATTTTCTCCGCAACAAGAGAGACCATCAATCTAGCTTCAATTTAGGCCAATTTCTGAGCGCTGCCCTCATTTGCACAGAACTGTCGAGGCGCTGCTTAAATCGTATGTTGTTTTCATCGGTTTAAAAAACACGAGACTGTTTGATTTTATTTCTCTGGAGTTTTCTTGGCTCACTGACTTCTGTGGTTGACATTTCCATTCCTCTGCGCAGGTCATTATGGGCCTGGCCTCATTAAATGTTACAGTGGGAACACACGTTTAGCCACTGCTGTTTGGACAGAATACCAAACTTGAGATATCTATGGTAATTTCACAATATTGATTGAATGAAAAGAGGTTTATTCAATTCTCTAATACATCCAAGTCAGAAAAGTAACATTTTTGACAGGTCAAACCAATAAATTTGAATCTTAAGTGTGTACATACTGTATATGTATATATAATATAATATTAAAAACAAACCAAATACTATAATATAATACTTAAAAATAATGCATACATTTGCTCAGACCCATAGTATAAATAAACAATACCAAGAGCCTAGGTAAATGGATAATGACAACACGAAGAATATTTTGGGGTTCAAATTTAAGAACAAACGTTAAACATGACTATCAACACAATTGGCAAACACAAGACATATATAAGAGAATTGCATTAATAGGATATGTGATATACCTCTGCATGTATGAGTATATGTGTGTGTATGTATGAATAGAAAACTTCAGTAACTCTCAATGCAGCAAAAGTTACAAATCCCCAAACTCACAGCATCTGACAATACAAACCCTTTGAAACATGGATCAGCATCACTTGTCTTGTCTGGTCTTTCACATGTATTTAAAACCTTTACATTTTTAAACCTCGCGTAAACTGGTTTGATTTATTTTGAAAACACGAGGAAAGTGGTTGAGAGCAACCAGGCAAGAAATGTCCCGCAATTTGTAAGAAATTAGTAGATTTGGAAAAATATATATAAATAAAAAAATAAACTTAAGCATTTTAAGAATGGTTTAAAAGTGTAAAGGTTTTATTTCATATTGAAAGTTCTGTACGTATTTATTTATTTTTCAAAGTAATTTCCTTGTTTGTTTTTTTTTAAATTTCCTCTCTATTTTTTTTCTGCTAATTTTCTGTCATTTCTCCTCGAGTTATTCATTGCTGTCTTCCCATGACTATAAAAAAATAATTCAGGTTTCAAATGGTTATTTTCTCAATTGAAACAGAACAGTGGCTGAAAAAATTAAATAAAATAAAAAGAAGAAAAAAAGTTCATACCTAATGTAAACAAGCAGATATGTCACTTCCGGTTGTCATCATTTCAAACTGGCCCGCGCACTACGGCGGTTACGATAATTACAAACTGCCAAACAACCGTAACAAGACGACGAAAGTAAACGGATTATTTCTATGTTTCAGCTGAAAATAAGACGTTTTGGATTCTGAAAACTGCTTCAAAAAGTGGTAAGTGTCGTCAAAAGACCCGCGGGGAGTTTATTTTTGTGTAAAACAAACGCTGTGACCTGAACTGTTAATCCGTTAAAAACGAAGCTACTTTTTAGACGTAAAGTCGAGCTAACAGCTAACATTAGCCTTTTAATAAGGAGTGCAGGCTTTCACCTGTCAGCAGGTGTTTCGACATTAGCTAACCAGCAGTTTGAGGGATAGTTAGCCTTCAGTGGGCGCAAAAAAGCTACACTACACCAACGTTAACGACTAGCTAGCTAGAGTAGCTGCCCTGCCATGGCTAAATTAATTTATTTTGCATTGTTATACTGTAAGTAGTACAATTGTTGTGAAGTTTGTGTTACATTGTTGTTGGTAAGGGCTGTTCTTTATTTAGCAGAAAGAGAGGAAGCTTGGCTGGGATGTGACTTTTTACATTTTATTTTATTTTATTTATTTATTTTAATCTTTACCCTCTCTGGAGCTATAAATATTTTATCATGAGCTGCTCTGACTGACAGGAGGAAATGCTTGGCCCTCCCTCCACCATAAATAGGCTCTGGCCATATGTTTGTAATGTTCAAAAAACAAACAGCATGAGAATTAGACTTATTACCAAAACAAACATCAATGATAATATCCATTTTTTATCAGTTTCTGGCTGATAAATGGTGGGGTTTTGGTGATTTTTAGAGAAAAATTGCCTTTCAAACCTGCTTACAGTTTTTCGGGCTCAGACAGTATTTCAAATTAATACAAAATACAACATTATAAAGTTGTATTTTTCCTCTCCCAAGCCAAAATAAAAAACATAAGTCCCTATGTGACATACCTCCCCTGTTTTGACCACCCCCTCCCCTCTTATAAATAGAAGAGCTACAGCAGTGGTTCCTGGCCTTTGTCCTTAAGGGACCCCATCTTTTTCACTGAGTAGGCTGATGACCCCCAACAAAGTGACATTTTATATATTTCATATTATCTTCAATGCATAACAATAGCAGTACAGAACAACTAACAGAATGTACTTTTAGCCAAAATAGTGATCACAATAATTATTTTCAAACAAATGTTTTGGTTGTATTTTCTGCAAGTTTACCTGATGTTATTAGAGGCTTTGTGTGTATATATGTGTATGAAGGTTTGCATGTACACACACACACACACACACACACACACACACACATATTTAGAGAGAGAGATAGATATATATAGGAGCAGTTGAGGGCAGTTGTGGAGTTGTGGTCTCAGTGGTAATAGGAGCATTAGGACCTGTTACCCCCAAAATGTTGACTCCAGGAGATTTCAGGTACAACATTTGCGGTCCCTGTCCAGACGAGTGTAGTCCTACGAACAGCTAAGATTCAGCTCAAAACTTTCAAACTTGCCTAATAAGTGTTTCCTTCTCCCTGACGCTTGGCCATTTATCGATTAGCTCTTTGTCTGTTTTAATCGTGTAATGCAGGATGAGCAGAGTGAAGGCTCTTTGAAAATAGTTCGTGTTCGCTTCTTCATCGTGCAATTATCCAGTAATTTAAAAAAAAGTAATTCTTGAATAATAATCAGAACTTTAAAATAAGCTATTTTATTTAGTTTTTTTTCTTGAAATTAGAAAAGAAAGCTGAGATAGATCTACTGTATACAATTTTGAGTTTTCTTACATGTCCTTTACATCAAGAGGGCCTTGACTTTGAAGCTTTAGTGACCCCTAGTGGTGGTTGGTTGGTAACTCTGGTTGGAAAATCTACAGTAGTTATTGCTTGGTTTTCCATGTTACGTCATGCTTGCATAACCTTTTTTGTTGCCTGTTATTTGTGATTTTCGCAGTCCAATGGGCCTTTTTCATGGCAGATATTTATAGTAACTGTAGTTAATAACATAAATGTGGGATGGACTGTGCTCATTGGCTCACTGACTGACAAACCCTTTGAAACCTGGATCAACACCAGTTTTTCTTGTTCTGCATTTAGACACCTTACACAAGTATTCAAACCTTTAAAACATGAGCTGAGTTTAATATTACTCCCCAGAAATATGGCGAAATGTAAATGAACAAATTGCAAGAAATGGTTAAAGGTGACAAGAGGACAACCTGAAAATTGATGTTTAAAAAAAAAGCGAGAGAGGGAGGGAGAGAAACAGATGTTAGAAAATTATTTCAAAAATAGGGAAAATGTGCAGAAACATGAAACTAGGTCATTTCCTTGTTTGTTTTTGTTTTTTACTTTTTTTCTGGTAATCTACAGGTAATTAACTTTTTTTTTTTAACTAATTTCTTGCTAATTTTCAGATTATTTCTTCTTAAGTTGCTCATCGCCTTTTATCCTTGTTTTTGGAATCAGTCAAGTTGATTTGCTAGTAGAGTAGAGCCATCATATACTATTAATTACGCAAAAAAAAAAAAAAAAAACAGCAACATTGCTGTACATTTTAAACCGCTGTATAAAGAGCTGAAATAGCTGACTGTGTCACAATAAGAGTGACATACTGTGTCCACGTGTATAATCAGTGACAGGCAACACACCTCCCTCCTGTGTGTTGGTCCTTGTCTGTCAGTATTATCTCATGTCTCTGTAATCATGGGTAGTACATAGTAGGAGGTATTTGGTGATTACCTCCACGACTGTTTCTGCCAGGTCAGACAGTACAGAGCAGCATTTAAGGCATCCATCTTTGCTCCTCTTACCTGCCAAGACTCGCCACACCTCAGCAAACACAGGTTTGCCTTATACTGGCAGGCAGAGGGGCTGGCAGGAATCCCCTACACACTTAAATGATGTGGGTTTCTACTGAATAGAGAACAGAGGGAGAATGAGAGAGCGGAGACAGAGATAGACAGATGGAGAGAGTGAGATGACGGTGTGATGGTAAGTTTAGGGATAAGGGGAGGCGAGCGATCAAGGCAAATGTAGATTTTGAAGAGCTTGGCTTCTCATGGGACTGGCTGCCTTCCTGCCTGAGATTTGTCTTTTCATCCAATCAAACTCTGTAGAGGAGCGAGAGTACTCAAGTGGTTGGGTGTCTCCATACCACCACCTCTGCATGTATGCATGACAGTGGTGTTTCTAGGATGGTGTAAGAGCAACTTAATCAAATATTTTATACCAGGTTATAATGTTAATGTTGTTATATGACATATTGTATAGGTTTTAATAATATTCAACAGTTGTACAACAGTTTCTGTATGTTTTGAATGGTGTACAGTAGTAAGCTAAGCTAAAATGATGTTTACATTTTCATTATCTCTTATATAAGTTATTTACCATGGCTATGGTGCTGTAAAGCAGAGTAGTGTGCATGACAAACGAGGATAGGATGATGTCATGCTAGATCTGAGTAATCTGATATTGAGTAACTGCCGATACCGAGTCCCAATTTGATACTTACCTGGATAATACAGTTGCACAATGCACATCTCAAGGACTTTAAAGTTAGTTGAAATAAATTGAAATAATCCAGTGTATCTGGTTGACAGTTTAATAACTCTGCAATGCAAGGCAAGAAAAACGTCTTTATCCAAACAGTTCCTAAAGATTTTTTTATTTCATTTTTTACCAAATAAAGTAAACAAACTAAAATATTTTTATATGGCTATTATCACAGTTCAACAAAAAATGAACAACAAAAATTGAAATTCCACTTAAAGTGGTGTAGCAGCTTAAGTTAATTTTAAGTTAACTTGGAAAAAACTACTTCTACTTATTTCAGTAGCAGCATTACAATAAAACCTGAATACCTGCTGCAAATTGTGGTCTGTTTTATGGCACTCTTTTCTCTTTTTCTCACTCTTTTATTATACTTTTATGACACCTGTGTTATGGCGAATGTAAACAAAGGATCGGTGGAAACTGTGCTCAAAAAAACTGATCTCAGTCAATTAAAAATTGCATTGATCTGGCCCGATGACAATTCTTCAGATCCGATCCGGACATCCCTACTTTCTTATACACTCTGGCAATTGATTAACCTTCATAAACCTTATTTCCAGAATAAATTAGAATTTTGATAATAACAATATTAGCATTTGTCAATAATTATTGTTGAGTAAAAATAGAGAAGGCCCTCTTGACAAATGCTGTCATTAAAAACTATTGACTAGAGTTAAAAAATAGTTAAATGTATCAATATATGTTAACTGTGTTGGAATGTAAGTATATTTATTCAAGTACAAGTATGAACAAATTAACAGATAATTAGATCTGGGCCTTTTTGAATTATTTTTAGTCCTATCATAATTTCTGAAAAAAATATAGCCTGCATATTTAGATCTGAGGCTATTTGTAAAACATTCTTTTACGATGATTCTGCAGATAATTTTATGGTTTTACAGTTTAGTGTATAAAATGTCTGTCACAATTCAAAACTGAAGGTAACATCACAAATCTGCTTGTTTTGCTTAAGGGCCCTAACTCGCCAAGCAGAAGATCGGCCGTTGATCAGTTTCGGGATGTCGGTGAGTGTCTGTCACCTTTGTTTTTGTAGCGTGTCCTGCATCATTTGTTGACATAAGTCTGCCCTTGTCACCTGTTATTTTGGCCAAATCTGCATTTTGAAACAGAGTAGTTATTGAGGTAAGATTATTGTTTTAGCCATTTAACTCTTCAGCAGAAACAGTTTGTTGGTGTTTCTGTTATTGTTTGCTGTTGTACGTTAAATATCCCTTGTTTTTTCAACATTGGGTTGTGTTGTCAATGTGCAAACTGGCTAACTACTGTCTTAAATTCGTCCTGTTGGTCTTCTAGTCTCCCTTTTTGAATTACAAGTAATGACTCCTCCCACCTGCTGGGCTGAAATTTATTTCCTCTCACGCAGAGGCATAATGCATGTGCAAGTTGGATGTTGTTTGTCATCGATGGTTCAAGTGCAGCTTTTTGGCTGAGACCCAGGCAACATGAATTGACCCCAACAATTGACCTTAGTCACCACTAGGTCTTTGATGTCTGTTCGATGTTGATTTGGTATGTTTTTGCCTTCAAGAAGTAGTTTATCTATATAAAGAGAGTCCTCTCATAAAACTGGGCTGTCTGTGCACCAGTTTTCACAATTGTTTATGAAATTGGTGCTACATGACCACAGGAAAGGGACTGTGGCATTCATTTTTACTGAAGAGGTAGAAAACCTACAATGACCAGAATCCACTGGGCTGTTGCACTGGTAAGATGCGAGGGAAGTGTATCACAGTTTTTTTTGTTTTGATATAAAGCTGGTTAAAAATTGGCAAAGTAGCCCTTAAAAACAGCACTTCAGACCCTGAAAATGTTCTGCTTACTATTTAATAAGATGAAGAAAAACAGCAACTTGTGAAATTCTGAAACTAAAAGATTGTTGTTTTTTTTTTGAGAAAATGACTTAGCTGATTATCAAAATAGTTGACCACCATATTCTTTCACTTTGCTATTCCATTATTTGACTAATTATTGTAGCTCTAGATCTCACCCTGTGTTTAAGGAAATTGTGATTGTATTTGCGCTATTATCTGACAGTGAGACCAAAAGCAGAATGCACCAAGTTGTGTTTAATCTCAACACTTTTAATCTCTAAAACTTAATTATACAAAGGTGAAGGTATAGCATATTTGAGCGTTAAATTTCAGGAGTCTTCCGCAGTTAAAAACAGCTGAGACAGAATGATACACACTCCCCAGAACAAGTCTGGTATGTGCCTCTTGTTGTTTTAGACAATCCTTTACAGATGCAGTGAAGCAGAGAACAAGAGCAGATGAAACACAGCCAAACTGTGTGTGGAAAATGTTTTCTGGCACTGCTATCCGCTGCTCCCCCTTTCAGTCTCTCTCTAACATTATGAGGTAGTTATTGTAAGCCAGGCCCATAAGCGATCCCTAGATGCATGCTGGCAATACACCACTCAGTCTGCTTGTAGCTTCTGTCTTCGTGACTTGTTTGAACTACCTGCTTCATTGTGCTGTGTGAAGTGAAATAAACTATTCTCACCATAAAGGGACACCAAGTCTCTGGTGACAGTGAGTTCATTATCATTTTGAGTCTGATTGCAAAACATTAAAGCTTGCGAAGGAGGCAGAACGGCTGATTGGTCCAAACTGGCATATAATGTGGCTGGAACTCCCTGTGGCTCAAGTTAAGAAAAAGACAAGAGAGCTTTTGTAGCAAAGATGCTGTGTGGTTGTTTATGGAAATACATCATGCCTCACCATGTGCTATTTTTACACCTGACTGGGTTCAGTGTTAATTAATGTGCAGTCTTGTTATTAAAATTTGAATCACGAGTTGAAACAGCAGTTTTTGGGGCTTATTTGCTTTCTTGCACGGCGTTATAAGTAGATGGATACCACTGTCATATCTATCTACTGTAGGCGGGTTTCCATTAACCCTCAAATTGTGAAAAATGGAACTTGTGAATATAAAATACGCCTAATGAAACGTCAATTTCGATAAAGCTCTCATTTACTTCAAGAAAGTTTTCAGGCTCGCATGAGGTGGTATTTGAGGTGATTAGAAAAAGGCATATTTTGCAAAACTACAATGGAAAAACTTTTTTGGCTTTTATAGTTCACGTGATGCTATGGCTATGTGCTTGCCAGTAGAAACTGGCTCCCTCAGTCATGGTGGAGCAGGCATTACAAGAGATGTTATTGCATCACATAACTCTTGAAAGTTGAGTGGATTTTCTGGAAGTTTTGTATCCACATCTAGCAATTGTGTCTTGTTGACATTTGGAAAATATTGCTTAATTTTTGTGAAATAATCTGTAATGAATGGAAATCTGTAATGAAAACCTGCCTTGTGTTAACTTGTGCTTGCCAGGCAGATGTTGAACGGACCGGAAGGATAGCGTCTCAGAGATGATCCTTCAGCCCTGCATCTGATGTATGTTATGTTGACAGAAGCGACAGAAAATATTATTTTTAAATAATATTTTCTATGAGACAATAGGCGTATTGAAGCCTGTCTGTTCAAGTCAGCAAGTCAAGTTCTGTGTTCCCTCTCTAAAATCGGATGTTCTGCGGGTCGGTGAACATAGCGCAGGTGAAAATTGTGAGTTTCTTTTTTTCCTCAGCAGCAGTTTGAGAAGTTTAAGTCATGGAGTGGCTAATTAATCTGCTGATCTGGTCAGATTGATGGTTGAAAGGAGCAGTTGCACAGGTGGAGCAGTAGTTCTAAAAGTCACTCGCAGAGACGAGTGACTTTTAGAACTACTGCTCCACCTGTGCCCAGAGTACACTGTGTGGTCCGAGATTCTGGTGCAATGAATTACTGAACAGTACACATATTCCAATAGCACTCCTAATGAATGGTCCAACTCCAGTGTGTGGTTGCAGATGTTTTAATCGCAAAAAATTCATGAATGTTTAGGGAAACTCTGATATTTACCATATAGACATAAGAGTGGTATCAATCTTCAAGTCCCTCTCTCTGCAGAAAAACAAAGAATTGTATTTCCCAAAATTGACTATTCCTTTAAGTTATGTATCAAACCCTTAATATCCCAAATTGCATTTGGTGTCTCTCAGTGCTGCTGCAAGTTTAAGTATTCAGTTTATAAACTCTAAGGACAGGTGTGCAGATGTAGAAAATGTTTTGATTGTCCTGCCTGTAGTTCAGGGAAAATGGCTCTGACAGGCAACAGGGATGAGATATGGGCCTTGACAGGTCTGCCTATTGTACGTGCCTGAGGGAAACTCATCACCTGTCAAGGCCAAAATGGCTATAGGCTGATGTGTTAGCCATGTTTGTTGCCTCTCAATTCCTTGCTTGAATATTGAAATCAACAATCTTCCCCCACAGCAGTCACATGAGCCTGACAGCCTCATAGAGAGAATGTGTGACAGCGATGAAGGCTTTTACCACCCTCTTTCTCCCTCCTCTGCTCATCTTCTCTCTGTCCGTCCTCCTCCTGTGTGGTGCAAAGGCATTGTGGTTGTAATTGCCTTCAAGACTGGCTTAGGCTCAGGACCAAGGATCCTTCAGCTGTGATCTGTTAAGCCTATTACATACTTGTTGCGTGAAGACACACAATCCTATGTGGATAAAAGCCTGAGTGTGGGAGCCAATTTGTGCCACTTGCTTTGGCATCGCCACATCCAGTCTGTGCTGAAATATAGTGTAAGTCTTTTCTTCTGTGGATCATTAGCACTTCGATTCAGAGTTGACAATACAAGGAATTCAGAGGTATTTGATTGTCAATAGCAGGTGGTGGTGGCAGTGGTCTTATCGGGCAGGATAAGGCTAACAACTAGCGTAATGGATGGAAATTTGGCTGTCAGGATGCATCTCACCTTTTATTGCCAGTATTCATTTTGATCTTAGCTGTACATAAAACCCTTCACATCAGATTGGAAAGGATTAAGTTGCAGATTTGTTTATGTGACTGTTATAAAAGCACCAGTTCTCAAGCCAACAGAAGTCGATCACCTGGTCCAGGGAGCAGATCTTGCAGGAAACAAAAAGCACACAGGTCTGATAACTGATCCATTGTGATAAAATCTGGTGATAAATACATTTGGACAGTTTTTAAAACAGTAGCCTGCTGGCAGAAATCCCACCCTGAACAGCTTCTCTGACAACTGACGAGCTTGTGGGCTTAGAAGATATTCAGTGCCTCAATGTTGTCTTTCTCAATATAAATAGACCCCAACTCTATTCATAATATCTTGGACTTCCTGTTATTGAAATACTGAAATATTCAAAACCTGATGGTTTGTTAAAGGGACCCATTATTATGTTATACATCCACACGATTTATGGCCTCCTCACACTTAAATGTGCAGGCTACATCCAGAAGCTAGTAAAGGAGATGTGAGTGTGTCAATTTAACCTCTTTTCCCAATCAAGTAATGTTAGAGAGAGCTAGCAGGGTTACAAGGGCATTAAACCTTGTGAACAGGCTTGTTAAAATCACATTTCATAGACTTGTAAGGCTTGACCTTGTAAATACACTACAAGCATGTAAGCCTCTGACATGCTACAGTTGTAGACCGTTATTGCCTGATATCCAACAGAATTGTCAACCCGTTACACTCTGTTTCCATCTTCAGTCTGACATTGCATCCACTCTAATCTATTTCTTTTGGGGGAAGGGGATTAGATTTTCCCTAAGTTATCGCTACAAACCTGCCCGAATCTAACGCCACTTTAAGCTCACATTGATTCTTAGCCATGCCAACCTTCCTGTTTTCCCAGGCTTTTAAATGTAAAGCAGAACAAAGTAAAACAAACTACAATGTCAGGCAAGACATACATTTAGAACAGCCTTTATAGTTGCGTCTATCTTATTTAAAGCATACACCATTATCGTTATAACTCCTCATTGGTCCAGGTGCCCCGCTCCACAACGGCATTAGTTATGCTCATGGTGCTGATTGGCTAATTAAATACCCCCACTGTGCTGATTGGTCTTTTTTTTTTTTTATAATCAAGAAATAGCTGTTTCATACTGTGGCACCAGACAAATAGGGATGGGAATTGATACCATGTTACTGATACTAATGTTATTATTAATTCTACTTATTGGTCTGATTCTTCTTCGATTTCCTTACTGATTCCTTATTAATTTTCCGTTTGAACTGTGTTTGAAAAAGAAGTCCTACACCGATTTAATTTTGTTTTTTTGACTCTACAGACGCATAGATCCACTCAAACTCAGGGGAGTGGGTGGATTAAAAGATGTGGACCCAGCGAAAGACATTTAGTTTGTTGTTCTCAACCTTCATCTTACCTTGATCTGGTTACCCTGTTTTTCTTTTCTTTAATACATGAAGGCTGGGTATATGACTCACATGTCACAACTGTATCTTAGTGTTAGAAAACAGGCTATATGCTCCCCACTGGTTTTTGCAACCTTTTGAGGTAGTTCAGGGCCTTAGCGAGACCTCATGGCCATATCCATTTTAGATGCTTGGACGAAAAACAGTCGTTGCCAAAACAACACAGGCATGAATGGGCAGCAAGAAAATGAATAGAGGGATTGCTTAACACGGTGAAAACACTCTGTATATTATTTAGGCCCTGCAGTAAATACAATCTGCTGCAGGGTGTAAGCAGTGGGCAGAAAATGTTTACTTCCTGGCACTGTGAATAAAATTTACCTCGACTCCTAACTCCTATCAGACACCGTTTTGTGTGTGTGGGTGTATGTGGCAGTCGCCATATGTGGAGGAGGCGCTTTTGTTTGTATAGCTGGACCCATGTCATATGATTTAACAAGGTATCCTGCAGAGTTTTGCATCTGCTGTTGTTTATTTCTCATTCAGTGTGTGCAGCCCGAACAGTTGAAATATAATATGAAGTGGAAATGGCTACAGGCTAAATTTCTCAGATGCATTTTATTTATTATGTAGAAAGACAAAAATGTTGTTAGGATTTTTGGTTTGCAAATGTTTTAGTGTTGTAAATATCACAGAAGGTTGTGAGGTGAGGTCAGATTGTAAATTCTATCTTTTATTAAATACCTTTCCCACATGTTTTATTAATGTGCGAGAACCATTTGAAAAGTTCATTTATAAATAACAACACAATCTATTTTACTTGACATATTTTCCATTAGCAGTTTTAAAAAACCACATTTCTTAAAGAAATAATTCACACCCTAAATGATCATTTGTATGGAGGGCTGGGCGATATAGCAATATAAAATCAATATCATGATATGAGACTAGATCATGATTGTGGATATTGTAGTATTGTAAGGTCTTTTCCTGGTTTTAAAGGCTGCATTACAGTGGTAATGTAATTTTCTACACTTACTGGACTATTGTTTTTACTTTGCCTGTTTAGTCATTATATCCACATTACTGGTGATTATTTGTCAAAAAAATGTTATGCTATGAAAGCACCAATAGTCAACTTTACAATATCAGCGCAATACTGATATCAAGGTATTTTGTTAAAACTATTGCAATGTTTGATTTTCTCCATATCCCCCAATTCTGTTTGTATGTTAGTTACTCACACCTTGTTAAGTTGTATTTGGGAAGAAATCTTTGTTTTTCTTGCATGTCTCCAGTGTACAAAGAATCCAAAAAAGGCAAAAATTCTTGATAAATTAAAATAAAGGGCTCCATCTTTAACAACAGCAAAACTACATCAAACATCCATTTAAAAACTTTCAGATAAATGGTGCAGTATAATCTAAGTCTCATTTATCCAGTCGTATGTTCAGTGCTTTCTAAACATGCATTTTTGCTTAAACCTACGATTTAAAACACTTCACATAAACAGTCATACATGAGTGAGTAGTGTGCCTATGCTGTCTATACAGACGTGTCTCAAAGATTAAAGTTTTAGTAAAAATGCATGTATTTGGGAAGTACAGCATATGACTGGATTTAAATTAGACTTGGATTAGACAGCATGAGTTGTGTGAGAATTTATCAACAGATTGTTGGATATTTGTCATTAACTGAAAACCCGTATGACTTCTATTAATCAAAAATGTTTGCTGTTTTGGATTCTTCGTTCACCGTGTAGGCATGCGAGGAAAAATTTAAAAAATAACCTCTCTTCACAACCCTCTGTACTATTTACATCATTAAACTATTCACAAGCCAAATACGTGAGAACACTGCTTGTCTTTCAACAAATTGAATAAGAGTATCTAAAAAATGTAGCCTACGGTCATGTCCTTTTTGAATTTTGTTTTTTTTTGTTCACAGTGAAGGACTACCAGAAAAACAGAGCTTCCTGCTCAAATAAAACATAAAACAGGGTGAGTAAATGACACACAAATTATCATTTGGAGGGTGAAGTATTCATTTTAACATGATGAAAATCTGAATTATAACTTTATGTATGTTGCCACCCTCAAATTGCTGCAAAGATGATGGAAATGTGCTTGTTAGACGTGTCACCTTGTTGCTGTGGGTATCCAGTCCAGACAGAAATGCTAATTATTTACTTGGCTGGCACAGCCAAAAAATGTGTGATATGACAAACTAATCAACATTTCTCTTGTGGTATATAGGGAAAATTTCCTGCAATGCTGCTGTGCCAGTTTCAAAAACTTTACCACATGACACTGTACAGATAGGATATAAGAAGTTGCTATACAGTAGTTACAAAAAAATACAAATTAAAGCTGTAATTTAGATCAGTAGTTAAACTGATTTTAGTTATTTAACAGGCCAGAATTGCATTTTGCATTTGCTTAAGGCATGTCTTTGATTTAAGAGTAAGCGGATAACCTTAATTTGAACTCATAAATAATGCTATGTTATATATTTAAAGTACAGTACGTGCAAGAGAGAGAAAGAGGGTGAGACAGAGATTGAGAGGATGACCTTATGTCTGTTCGTCTACTTTGTAGAGCTGATTGAACAGTTCATGACCCCTCTAAACTCTGACGACATGCCATTAAAATGATAATTGTATTTTAGATCAGGCTCTCAGATCTTTGTAACACTTCAGGGGTGTAGCACATAACTTGTACGACATCTTGTGACGTGAGTGCATCAGACAGTGGCATAAGTTGATAGTCCTTTGTTCCACCTCTTGCTTCTATAGTGATCAGGTAGAGCACTGTGTCAGTCGCACATGTCCGGATCAAACGCTTTCTTACATCTGAATTTAGATTCCCTTTCTGCCTGTGGATCAAAGGGTCCAGGCTGAGACGGGATTATTCAGCAGGGAAAGGTGTAACTAAAGAACCTGAGGCCTTGAACCTGAGCCAAGAAAGGGATTTTGTGTCTCACACTGATTAGAGTCACAGAGGAAAACTTAAAAATGCAATTTCTCGCTTAATGAACACTTGTGATGCCATGTAAGACGTCTACTTTTCATTTAATTGTTTGCAAAGTTACATCACTTGACAGGGGTGCCCTGATTGCGCCTATGATTTGATGGCTGTGATCCTTTCATGATCCCTCCATCCTGTGATCATTTAAGCTCGATCCCCCTTCTTTCACCTTTCTTACCTCTATGGCACATTAGAAAATGATCCATTAGGTTTTTTAACTGCTCGCATCTTCTCTCAATTCAGTGTTCATTGCCTGTGCAGCAATAAAAATTCATTACAGTCTTTCGCCTTAGGTCACTACTGGATATGTGCAGGATTTCATTCTCACGCTCCCGGGAGCTGCACCACAAAAACGTAATTTCAGTTTGTATCGTTTTCCAGAGGCCTGTGAAGTACTACCTTGTGCTGAAAGATGCAACTCCTCCTTAACACGTGAGTCAGGCAGCAATTTTCTCCTGGTTCTGTTGTGTGGTTTTGCATCGTGGCGTTTTGTTTACCTGCCATGTTTGATAACCGCGAGCCACATATTGCTGTGACACTGAACCTGTTCAGATCACTGCAGTCAGATATAAAAATATCACTTTCATAACAGTTGTTTGCTGTTAACTGGAACAGAGGATTTGTGTGGTACATGTGTCGACTCCTCACTGAATCAATTACAGTACGCGCTGCCGCTGTCATGTTTTGTTGTGAAGAAGACATCAGCAAGAGTCTCAGGTCGTATGAAAAACACATCTGGGCACATTGCAGGAAAACAGCAATGCCAGCATTTCTTATATAAGACATTGCTTTTTCAAGTGATTACATCAGCAGATTGCTGTTTGCTACAACAAAGTCGACAAATTTTGCCTTTGGTTTGACTTTAATGGGTAATTTGGCCTCCAGCTTTGCCCATTTCTAATTCAAACTGAGAGCTAATTTTGTTTTCTTAATGTAAATTGTTTGTCCAAAGACTATTTATCCCTGCTTTGGCTTTTCCCATCTCAGCTATCTCATAAAACAGTGAAAAGGAAAATTAAATGTATTGTAATTGGCTGTGCAAGTGAACTGTGATGCGTCCCCCAATCAGTTACAATGGAGGCTAATTTCCTTTTTCCACTGATTATTATTCTGTCTTATATCATGAAACAAGCATGTCATGTCAAGAAACAGCACTGCTTTCACTTCTATATTGTGCTACTTTCCTGCTAATTAAGAAATCTTTGCATCAAAATGAGACTTAAAATAAGGTGTGTCCTTCGCCTGAATTCAGTCCTTCTTTAATGGATACGTATTCATATATTTATTTTGTACAGCAGTCCAAGTGCGGTGATGCGCTGATGTCTCGCTGTTATGAATGTATGAGTTGATGCTAGACAAGGATTAACACAAGTTGTGGTGTTTTTTTCAGATGGTTTATCAAGTTAGTCGTGTTGCTTTGTGGCGCAGACACAAGTCTCAAGCACTATTTGCATACTGTTTGTTTACTTCTGTGTCCAAACAACAGTTGATGATGGTGGATGACGGATGTTTTTCAAAGACTGCTGCTGCAGGGTGCATGTGTAGCAGCACGGCAGCTCAAAGTTTAATTGTGGGATGCCAGAATCGTAATCATCATTATTATTCAATAAATTGTGCATTCCCAGTTGCTATGCAAAAAAAAAAAGGAGGTGGATGCAGTTGCTGTTTTTTTTTTCTAAAAAGTACTGTTTCCTGTGGTATTCCAATGTGATCCAAACAGAAGTAGGATAGCTTTCCCCTTTGACCCGGGTTTAAGGAATTAGAGTGCGCCCAAAGCACCATGGTGCGAGGTTCCCCGGTGAAAAGTCTAAAAAAAAAAAAAGTTGCCTGGGGTGCGGTACCCACCCCTGTTGAAAAATACTACTCCAAGCTGTGAAGACTGGCAGCATCTAGACCATTAAATACTAAACTTAATAAATTAAAAATTGAACATGCCTTTATGGGTGTTTTCACAACATTCACTACTCTACTTGCTCCTGCTTTGTAATGCACTGTAATTTCTTTACATGAATAAGGTACAAATAAAGTTGTCACCTGTTCCTATGGGTACTTAAATATCAGTACAGTTAAAGAAAAGCAAAAAATGGGGGACAAGGGAGTAATAACTAGGCATTTTCGAGGAAAGGAGAAGTAGTCTATGCTGTAAGTATTTTTCTACATGCTTCAGTTTTGTTTTCCAGTACTGTACCCTGTAGGTACCCAGTATTTACAAAAATCCTTCCCACTAAAGTGCCCAGTTGTTCCCCATAGCCCTGTTGTTTTTTTTCCTGGTAAGCATTTTATGATTCATACAACAAGATGACACTTGACATTGCGGGCTGTATTATAAAGTACTCTCCTCTTTTTTTTAATCCCTCTCCAGCTTGCTCTGCGGTGTAAAGACTGAGTTGTGCCTCTGAGCCAGTGGGTTGAACTTTCAGATATAAAGAGCAGAGCAAAGGTGATTTATGGGTTTTCAGCACTGCAGCACAAATTAGCAGGACTAGGGTTCAATTACACACAGTGGTGGTCGTGGGCACTGTTATAATGAGGGTCAGTAGGGCAAGGCTGGGACAGGAGGCAGAGGGAGCCACAGCTCTTTGATGGGCTGGCACTGCAGAGGAGCTCAACATGAGAGCTGCAGTAGAGGGAAAAATAATGTTGACGCATTTGGTGTAAAAGTGATTGACCATCCAGACTTCATCCAGACTCTCACCTGTTAAAGGAGCAGTGTGTAACATTTAGTGGCATCTAGTGGTGAGGATTGCAGATTGCAACCAGGTGAAACTTCTGCTATGAGTCAAGAATGAACTCCCCGTTAAGATTCCTTCAGTGTTTATTGTTCAGGAGGTTTTTACTGTCAGCTGAAGTATGTGCAGAGGTCTCCTCCCCCCTGAACAAACTGAATAGGTGATTAACATTGGGAAAATACTAAATAAAGCTGTTTGACATTACAAATCAGTGTTTCCTGACATGTGCTGGCTTGTTGCAAAAGGACAACTAGCTCAGCACCTGCTCATGTGTACTGACCTTTTTTTTCTGATAACTTTATTTCTGTGCTCACTAGGAGTGGGAAACACCAGAGGCCCCAAAACAGTATTATCACAATACTTTAATCATGATACAAATAAGTCACATTTTAAACATATTGCAATACGATTTGCAATACAATTAGTATTAGTAGTATTAGTATTAGTAGTATATTATGATTAGGATCATCATTATTCAACAAACATCTGTTTTATCTAATAGGATACAGTTTTCTGCCCGTTCAGCTTGCTTTAATTTTGTTTTTTTTTCAGCAAAACATATCTGGTGGATTGAAAAGCAATTAATTTTATTATTTCAGGAGGCTAACATAAATTGAATTTGTATTTGCACTACTAATAAGTGTTGTAACATAAAAATCAATACTTGGCGTCTTGATATCGAGGCAATACTGCCACGCAAAAATATTGCACTACTGTGCTGTATCTATTTTTTTCCCCCCTAGTGCTCAACAGATGTTCTGGAGGTTTTTAATAGGAGCTGAATTATCCACAGAGGTCTCTTCCTCTCCAAAACAAATGGAATAGGTGATTAAAGCTGCTAAAAATGTGAAAAAAGAAAACATTTTAGTGCTAAAAATCCTTGTTTTTCCAATGCTGTTTGTCGCTGAGGGCTGTTAACTATGGACCAACTACCTACATCATAGATTCTGTGGAAATGGACCTGCTCCTTATGTAGATATAAACAGCTCATTCTAAACAACAATTCTTATTTTCAGGTCATTATTCACTAAAAAACACCCATACTATTACACATCATTTTCCATTTATGCCAATAAATTCTCCTAGATCTTATACAATGGATGTTTTTAAGTGGACTGGGAATTGGATTTGCCTTAATACAACTGTCAGTCAGACCTGTCATATGGAGGTTGCTTCCTCCTGATGTGGTTTTTCATTTCCGTTTCATTATGTGGTCCCAATGTGCCGAAGCTATGTCTTATTATTTGTTTGGTTAGATAATTGCTCAGCCAACTTTTAGACCCTTGTTTCATTACTGTACTGATTTCCTATAAACTTGCTTATCACAATTTGAGCTATAGGTCAATTAATGTCAAAAAGTCAACTTGTGTTACCATGCCAAAAAAAATTTCCATACCATTGTGCAGTAAACACTGCATGTACACTTGATGTGTTTGTATTGAGTTTCTGGCCCTCTCATGCTCTCTCACACATGGTGCAGCGCCTCTCCACCCGTGTGCTATTCCATCAATCAATAGTATCGCTAACTATGTGGGGAAAATAGCACCAGCCAGCCTCTTAACCATTCTTATCCACCGACCAGCTCAGATAATTGGTCCAGGTACACTACTCTGGGATATTTCTATATGTTGCTGGTGTCATTAAAGGTTAGTCATGTTTGCAGCATGGAGGCAGGAGGGAGAAACATGAGACCGAGATAAAGAGGATGGTTATTAAAAGAAGCTCCGGTGCAGGAATGCAGTAGAGGATGACAGTTTTTGAGGAATGGATAAAGATTTAAAGCCGAGCGAAGGAGGGGAGAGAGTTTCTGTCGAATTCCAGATTTTGACTGAGCCACTGATCCTGCTCTCTTGTGGCATCTGCTTTGTCTGTTTTATCTCAGATGTGCTAATGGCATTAAGGCTGGATGTTCTGATGCCAATGTAATTAGGCTGGTGATTCTGAAGTTTGTGTACACAGACAGATGGTGACTAAGGAAGTAAAGCAGGAAAAAGAGTCTTATTTATTGAACATATTCTCCTAGTCTTGTTTTAAGTTTTGTTCATGGAGGTTTATTGACTGAAATGTCATGTAATAAATGAGCGCAAGTGATTAGACAGGATCATCTGTCTCTTTTTATAGAACTTGCATAAAGGTCATGTTGTTATTGTTGTTCAGTGAATTAAATATCTGAGTGGCATTGCAAAGAAGAAAACTTCTTGACCACCTCTGCATGTTTGCTTGCTGCCTATACAGTATTTATGCCTGTAAGGCGACCAGAACACATTGCTATATTACAAGTCACAAAAGTACAAAAACCCATTTTAAAGCTGCTCTTTAGCCCCATTTTTAACATTCAATATTATTTTTTGCACTGGTTTTAACTAGGGGTGGGTAGGGTGGGCAGTATATTGAATATAATCGATGACTGCCAGAGAGGAGTCATGGGCTTCAAAATAACACTATTATTTCTGCTTTTATTTATTTAATTATAAAAAGACTTTATTTAACTTAATTATAATGGTACTGTATTTAACTCTATTGTAACAGGACTTAATTTAACTTTATCGTGACAGTAGCTACTTTATTATAACTGTTATTAATTCAGGAATATTGTATTTTAGTTTTCTAGTAGTTTAGAGGAGATTTTAAAGTGTTAAGATATATATTATATATTGTATTATGTCCTGAAAGAAAAGGCAATATAAAAAAAACCCCCTAGTATCAAGTAGTATCAAATTAGCAACATCCGTATGATTCCTGATACAAGATTGTCCTGCCGGATCAGCAACTTTCTGTTACTACTGTCTCTAGAGTTGCTGTCCTCCCAGTTCAATCCATAGACTCTATGAATAATGGGCAACTGTAACGTCACCCACTGGATTGTGAACCGCCATTTTGAAGCCTCAAATACCAGGCTCTATCCATGTTTATTTCTGATGAAAAGTTGGGCATTTACAAATAATTGTGATCTATTTACAGCAGCAGGGGCTAGTATCACACACTAAATTGTTAAAAATCGGTCCCAATAAACTCACACCGACACCACAACAACAACATTAGCCATGTGATGCTTACAGTTAGCCAGGACAATTAATTTCATTTTTTTAAACAATACCCAGCCCTAGTGTTGACATTTTGGTTATTGTGATAACAAAAGGTTTTAGTTTCCCTTGATTCCAAAGAGACTCTGATATTCTCTGACAAGACAAGACTAATAATTAAAAACCCTGCATACCAGAGGGAAATAAGGATGCCTTTTCATACATTTGACATGCACATTCTCCAGTCAATGCCATATTATGTTCCTAATTTGATTAAAAAGCAAGGAAAACCAGCAGCGGCTGACTTAATTTCCTTATTGATTGTTCACGTTTGTGCCTGTGTGTGTGATTTTCCACATATTATGCTATAGCATTTGCGAGTGATGGAAGTGAAGCTGCTGTTTGCTCTTGATCAAAGGATAAATGAGACAGGGATGTTGTCAGTAATGTTTTTTTCTTTTTCCCATTTGTGCATATTTGATGTTTCCCACCACAAACCAGAGAGTGAAGCACTGATGTCTTCAGCTCTTGTATGCAAGAAGAACTGAGCCTCAGAGTGATTTACAGATGAAAGCTGTCAGCACTACCCTCTCCATTCAGGGAGCCTAGAGAATAATATTGCATCAGGGCCTTTTTGTGACAAAAGAACAATGCTTCTGAGTGTGAATAGACTTTAGAGGAAGTGACAAATGGAAAGGAGGTGAATTTCAACTCTACCTTGACAAGAATCATAAAAAAAAATCAAGTTTATGTAAGATAATGAGTCATCTTGGTGTTCATTTACCATAACAGTGGATGATCAGTGTAGGTGTGAAGGTGAAGCACGGCTATACATTCAAGTGATGAATCTGAGTTAAGCATCTGTCATGTTTACTCTGCTTCTGTAACCATTTATGTAATGCAGAGAGGCA
Source organism: Plectropomus leopardus (assembly GCF_008729295.1). NCBI lineage: Eukaryota > Metazoa > Chordata > Actinopteri > Perciformes > Serranidae > Plectropomus > Plectropomus leopardus. The sequence continues at coordinate 23,279,428 of NC_056479.1, read as the reverse complement.
AGGATCTCTGCACTCTTGCTGGATGCTCGTGTCATTTAGACGTGAAAGATATTTAATCAACATTAATTATAATAATTGAATTTGAGTGATTTTTCACACAAAATACCAAAAATAGATTGGTTCCAGATTTCTCAAAAGTAAGGAGCGAATACTTTATCATATATGATTGTAAACTGAATGTTTGGCATTTTGGACTGCTAGTTTGATGTTTTTTTTATTTTTTAAAGAGGCAATGTCACTATGTTCTGCTGCTTCTGGGAGAATATTTCTAGTTGCAGCTGTAGTGTCATTGTGTCTGTACATTTGCAGGCTTGTCTTTTTTTGTGTACAGGAGGAAAATGGGGCACTGCTCAGCCCTGTAAGACCAGAGTTAGAGGAATTTGTGGTTACAATCTTAACAGCAGAAAACAGTTTAAGACAAAGTATGCATTCTAGAAATGTTCACGCACTCAAAGAATACAGATAATACTGTGAAGTTAGCAAAACAAGGAGGCTTTGCATTAATCTCACTGTACATACACACATATACCTTGAGTATCCTTTTTTGCCAAATTTCTTTTGCATGCATGGCATGGCATGACTACTCAACTATACTTGTTTTTTTTGGTTTTCCATCAGCAAAAGTTGTAGACAGTACCTGGTAACTAGTACTTTTTTGGTACCTCAGTCAAAGTTCTAAGAGTGTTAGAACACTGTAAACCACAAACGTGTTATTTTTTTTAAGCCCATCTCAAAAGTGCAATTTTTTTTATTTACTCAACCCAGTTTTTTTTAGAATAGCAGCATCCAAAACTTTGCTGTGTAAGTCCACTATGTCCTAAAATTGTCAGTGCAGACTGGGCTTGGGTGGTATCCATTTATTAATACCTTACTAAATTTTACTGGGGCACATAGTATGTGACAGTATTAGTTTGCAGCACTGCCCCCAACTGGTGTGTTTGCTAATTTCAAGCTCTCTTAGCTTTTTCAGTCAGATAAATCAATAACTTGAACTCAAAATGTCAAGAAAGTTAATACTCTTCCACCTATTTTACTTAATAACCAAAGACATAAAACTGTACACCTTCTGAATTCAAGCTTCTTACTTTCAGCATTCTAAGACTAGCTTAACTGCCTTGTAAACTTATAAAAACACACTTAATTTAAAATGGACAGAAACAAAATGAAACTCACCAAAACCATCTTTGTTAGTCTTTAATCATATAGTTAGTCCAGTGCCATTGTGACCGTTTACAGTCCTGTAACATTATCCCCACAGCTAGCAGTTGCTGTGTTTGTCAGCTCAGCTGCCTGTTCCATCAGTAGAGACTGAACTCTGATGGTGCATGATGTGCACTACATACAGAGTTTAATAGAGAGAGAAGCATCATTATTTTTGAGGATATTTGAAATCATTTCGTCGGGATTTCTAAATACCCTGGTATGCTATAAAACAGCAATACTGTTCTAGCGTAGTGCAGATATTCTTCTGTGCCACATTGAGGATGATGTTATGTCAGTTTGACACAATGATCCCATAATGATCAGCTGAGAAGCCCGCCTCAACTGAGGGGTTACTATTTGCAGTGTAAAACAAAATAGAGAAAAGTACCTGGTACCAAAACTGAGTTAAGTCAAGCCAAGTTGAGCATTACCATGCAATGTAAGGCAGCATTTGATACAATTTAGGCTTGGGTATTCTTCCCTAATGAAGCAGACAACATGCAAATCCCAGTTCAGACCAAAGATTTGTTATGAGACAAGTTGAAACATGCAGCTACTTGCAATGCGCCAGTCTGCAACGTTCTGAAAACTTTCCAATTCACATCAGTGTTACCAGACGAGATGGTGTATCATCTACATAACATCAACTTTCTTTACTTCTGTTCTGATTTTCAGCTTTTCAGGACTTTTGTAACTGAATGTAATTTGTAACTTCTTAAAATATGAATGGGGATGAGAAACTTGCTACAGTTATATTTTAGTGATAAAACAGTGAAAGCATAAACAAAATAACCTTAGCAATGTGTGTGTGGGTCATATGCACACATACAGTGAGCAGTAGCAGCAGCAGCAGCAGTGACCCACTGTTCAATGCCGACACAGTGAAGATGGGGACTGGCAAACCTGTCAGCAGCCACGGGAATGTACATGACATGGACTCGGTGGGGACGGGGGGCTGTTGTCAGAGAATGACACAACAAGTGACCATGGCGTCTGTGGACAGTCCACTGACTTGGCCAGTGGACTTTGCTTAAAGCTGTTTGGCTGTCAAAACAGGTAACATGCCTTATATTCTAAAACCAGCCGCTGGCAATTTTAGAGTTGAGTTACAGGTGACACCATCAGCTGTCCCGTGTCGAGCTGAGATCCACTAGTTCGCACCACTGCAACTTTTCTCTCCAACATTCTAAAATAACTTTGTCTATTCATGAATCTTTGGTCTGAACTGGACTTTAGATTTACCTTTACTTCACTTTAACACTTGTAATGCAGTAAGAATCTTGTCATGTGAGACCAGTTCACCTCTTACGTTTATAAGTCCCCACTAATTTAAGCTTATTGCTTCTCTGGACGCTTTAAGGGGGATAATCACCTCATTGATTTCTTCAGTTCAGCATATTAAGATCAGAGTGCTGCTGTTGACACTAATGCTTCACACACGCATGCATGTTCACGCACTCAGATTTACTCACCAGCAAGCCGTGGCTTTAAATATCCACATAGTTTGGATGAATTGCCACCTCAATCTTCAGTCTGTGACGCATCAGGTCTATGACTCAGAAGGCTAAAAGGACCATGTTGGAGCAAAATAGATGAGTCAGAAAAAGGGATTTCCAGGAACATGTTTTTTTTACCAATGTCAGTGAACCCTCACTCATACACCTACATTATTTTCAAATACACTTTTATTGCTATTCTCATCAAAACCCAGCTCATCTCATCTACACTGGAGACACCGATGAATCCTGTTTTCAACGGAAAATAATAGCATCAATTTAGTTTTTGAGACACATGATTGTACTGTATGTTTTTATGAGAATTGAGTCATCCATTGAATGAGAGTCACAACAGCCATGTTAGCCCTCTCCCCAACGACACCCCATTTCTCTTTTTAATGTGTTTGTTTGTTAAAATCTCTTGGATCTGTGTGCACACTTTTGTGTTAGTCTGCTTTGTGGGTGGCAGTGTGATTCATTATGTACCGACTCGCTCTCATCTGCAGACGAGATTAATTTGTTAAAGCTCAGCGCCCATTTGTTATTTGGAGAGAGAGTGCAGCATAAAGGAACACAACTGTGGATGGTCTGAATTGATGAAGGGCCCAATGAAGTGTTTATTAACACAGTTGTTTAATATCTGTGCTACCTAGAACTGTGCTACCATTTGTCTGAATGTGAAAAGTTCGGCCCTCTTGTGCTTTATAGAATTGTAGTGCTCACATTGTCAGAGAGGGTTTCTATTATTTCTAAGCTTTTTTTAGAAGATGATCCAGAGCACTTTGCTCCTACATGCTCCACTATTAAAGGCTTATTATGTGCTTTTGGTATTGAATATAGATGTGCTGAAACCAATCATTTTTAATGAAAAAACCCCAGAGTGTCTTTTTATTCCCTTTACTTATCACCATACAGGCAATTTCTGTTATGAGCTGTCTTTCATTGCTGGACTTTAGAACTATAATAACAGGAAAAAATATACTGAGAGGGGCACATTTAGATGAGGAAAGGTTTAGTGAATCACAGTGATGATTCCTGTTGTTGGTCAGTGTTGTTTGTATGCCCAATAGTCCTACAGAAGTACCAACAAAATAAAAAAAAAAATCACAACTTTCTGTTTGCTAAAATATAAATCCTGTCAGAGAAGCTCTATTTTTTAAATTAATTGACATCCATGGTGTTTTTAATGCATACCTTCACATATGTTTTCTCATAAGTACATTTTGTGCATGTATACTGTGAATGAATGATAGCGAGACAGTTAACCCCAAAATCAAAGATACTTTTTTTCTCTCTTACTTGTAGTACTGTTTATCAATCTAGATTATTTTGGTGTGAGTTGCAGAGTACTGGAGATTTGCCTTCTGTCATATATAATGGAACTGGATGGCACTCAGCTTGTGGCGCTCAAAATGTCAAAAAAATAAAAATTAAACTCAAAGACTCAACAGCAATTTTCCAGAAATTAAGACCCAGTTACCCAAGATAATTCACATGCCTATTTTCTGTGTACACCCACCAACCGTATCACTTGTAGAACGAAGTGTGCAACTAGTGAGAACTCACCTAGCAGCAACAACAACAACAACAACAACAACAAAAATTTAACCTAGTTTTGATATGGAGCCGTACACCAAATTTTTATAGGTGTCCCACTTGACTCAGCAGCTGCTTCTGAATTTAACATAATAACACTGTGTCCCAACAGAAAATGAGTGCCGACTGTCGTGTAGCATCACGTAACACCGGAGCTCTTGGATTAAATATGCACTCCTTTTATCTCATGTAAACAAACCACGACAGTATCCGCGGTGCGCCTCAGACCAGACTGGAGACTCAGCCACTTAAAAGATGGGCAAGTAGCCTACCTACTATCTTTCTATGCTTGTAACATTACTTTTTAAAACCGAAAACACATTTTATACCAGGATATTTACTGGAAGTGACATACAATATAGTAAACAGCAAGTAGGTTGTTACTAGTGATGGTCATTTACACCGGTTTGTGTTGGCAGATTTAGTTCAGTAGAAAGAAAACAGATCCTACATGAAACTGCTTACAACAAGTATATATCTTTGATTTAGGGTTGAACTGTCACTTTAAGGCGCTTTTGTAGCACAAGCGCAGCAGATGCACAGCTGTAAACTTCTCTGTACGAAACTTTAAAATTGCGTCCATTGAGTGCAATTTTGCAGAAGGAAATATATATTAGTAATTGTTTTGGAGCGAAATACATTAGCATATCATTATGGATGCAGGAAAAATCCAATATGTGTTGTGCTGCTTTGCTTCTTGTTTTAGTAAATGCTAATCACAGTGCTTGGCGCTGTCCATTTACATCATATGGCTGTCGCTGACATGTTTGTTTATAAATGTGATTGATGAAACTGAATCAGCCACAAAGCAATTTAGTATTGAATAAGCTGAAAGGAAGAAGGGGTTAGCTGGATATAATCTTGTTAGCATTTCATATTATACACTTCAAAGCTGAGCTGAAAGCAATTGCGTGTGCTCATTAACAGCAGATGTGTTGCTGTTTGAGGAAAGAAAAGATTGTGATACAGAGAAGGAAGGTTTACACATCATGCCCCCTTTGGATCTTTAGCTGACTGAAGAGACACTGCAGGAAATAATTTCCAGACAAAACACATTTCACAATACTCTTTGTATTATAAAAAAGTATCACATCAGGGAACAATAATAGCTTAGTGGGTTAAGTGGTCAATTAAAAGTTATATAAAGCCTAACAAAAATGATATTTAGCTCTACTTTATTAACAGGTTGCAGAGTACAGTGATGTAAGTAGTAATGACTGGATGTTCACTTGATGTTGTCGGCCTGTATATCAAAAACTGCTAAACCATATATATCACTCACAGTCATTCTGCTTCTGTCGACTGCTGTCTGTTTGTGTCGTAGGCGAGTTTGACACTCTCAGCAACACAGATCTCATGGTGCATTACAGTGCACCTCATATACTCTGAAATCTATATTGCTTTGTTCAGAAAAGTGCGTGGGCACCGGCCATGATGAATTCAGGTGCACATTGTAAACTCAGCCATAAAGGTTGTTTACAGGAGCGTTCCTATTTTTTTTTCTTGTTTTTTTTTTGTCGTAATACACCTGGCATTACTTGTTTTTTCACTACGGCATTTTTAACAATTTAATGCTAAAATCTTAAAATATGCCATTCCTTTCTACATGGGTACCTCTGTGATTATTTTTAAGTTGGTGTTCTGCAGCATTTCAACATATTTAAATACTCATTCACACCCAAAATGCATACATTTTAACTAGTGAAATATGCATGTTTGAAATAAACTTAACTAAATTATGACCAGTCTATTGCTGACCTGCTGTTATTTTGGCTTGTAAAAAATATGCTTGGCTTGTGGATTTTTTCATCTACCAGTCCCCTGGTGAGTCAAAGAGTAAATTTTGGACACTGCGTATAGGGACTATTTCAGTCTTTAAACATTATACAGCCTTTGTCACTTTTTATACTACGTCTCTTTACTTCGAGCTCTTACAATAAATGCAAGTGTGGGTTGTAATAAGCTGCTTGCACAGTCAACCTATATGGCGTTTTATTTCGGTGAAAGCAGCCTGAGTTTAGAATATTATCCTCGCACTTGTACTATTATATTATCCTCTACTTCCTATGGGAATAAATCATGATGCAGATTTTATTTTCCTACAAGCACTGCTTTTGTATCCCATACAATATACTTTAACAGCCTTGTTTCCTTTGTCTATTTTTTGCAACGCAATCGTTTGATCTTTGTTCAGGCTCCCCTTTGTGGTTTGACTCCGACAGAAAATCTCTAGGAAGATTTGTTTCTATTTTTTATTCATCAGCTTTGCAATAAATGGATTTAGCTTTCCTTCACACGATTTCTGTTGGTGATATAGTGCTGAAAAACATTTTCAAGCAAAGTGACTGATGATACGAAACTCTTGACAGCATAGCGGTTTTAATCATTTATTACCCCAAAAGCGAGCATTATGTAACATGATGATGAGCTTGACCAGTCATGGTTGATAAAGTGACCTTGGATTAGAACCTGGCCCCTCCACACTGGCCTGCGGGCAGAGCCAATGTCCTGGGATTATGGTAAACCACTGCCCTGCCAACATCACACAGAGGATTACTTGCTGCTGCATTTTTATGGTCCGACCGGCAAACCGCTGCAGAGCTCAAAGTCAAGGACCGTATCAGATTTGTAAAGTTACACTCATTAAATGTATCTGATCGTTTCATCCTACAAACAGTCTTTAGGTTTATTCAGTACAGTCACTCAGCCTTTGTTAAAATACCTTTACCTCTTCTGTCTGCAAGCTTTCAGTACCAATATGTCACTCGCTCTATCATTTTTTATCAGGGTAACATTACAAGCACATCTGAGCACCTTATTGTTTAGTATTTATTACATCCAATTTCCTCAGCAGCTGTCATATCAGATGCTCCAAAATACACATTTAAATTCCCTACAGTGACTCATCTTAGAATGGAGCAGCCATGCTGTCATCTACGTGTGAGTCACAGGGAAGTCTCACTCACGATGAAGACATGTTTGATATAAAACAGTTTGTTTTCATTGAGGTATAACAACTGTCTCTGCAAAAAATGTGCTTGTAAACAACTTATACTTCCTGATGCACAGTACATGACCAATGGAGCAAACACAAAAGTCAAAACAAAGAGTTTTAATTTAATCTCGAAGCTTCAATAAAGAGAGAAGATTGAATGGAAGTGGAAGGAAATGTCTTGATTTGGGGCCACAACTGAGAATTTAGGACTACATCACCTTTCAGCAGTATATCGCAGAGTTTACCAGCAGTGTTTTAGGGACTGAACCTTGGTACTTTTAGCAGCTCATAGCAGCATTCTCTACTAACGTTTGTGGCTCTGAATCTGATTTCTTTTTAAACACGTTTGTGGAGCCAAACCTGGGTGTTTTTAGTGGCAATGGTGGCATTTCCCAGCTGTATTTGTGGCATTGAACCTGGTTTTTTTTTTAATGGCACATCACAGTGTTGCCATAGACGTTTGTGGCCCCAAACTTGTGTGTTTTTAGCTGCACATAGTGGTGTTTCCCAGCGGCACTGAACCTGGGTGTTCTTAGTGGGACATTGCTGTATCTCCCAGCAGCGTTTGAGCCACTAAACTTAGGTATTTTTTACTAAGCCATACCAGCTTTTCCAGCAACTTTTGTGCCACCAAACATGGGAGTTTTAAGCAAATTATATTTTCCTAACCATAATCAAGTGGTTTTTGTGCCTAAATCTAACCACACCTTCACCACAGCATTGTGAGAAAAATTTTAATTTTCAGCTAATCTGCTACAAAATTATGTACAAATCTAAAATTTGAGGTTGACATTTTTTCTGGCATTGGGTTGGTTTTCGGAAAGAGGATCTTATTTCTTTTTCACAAGACTTTGTAACCAGATGTCAAGATTTTAATTCAAGATAATTTGCTGCAATAAAAGTAACCTGGAACTGAGTTGTTGTAGTGTTGAGAACCAGTAGAGAGTAGTAGTTGAGAATTTGTGAGCTGGTTAAAGCTTGAATTACAGTGATAATATAAATTATCAGCTTAGTCAACTTAAGTGACATTAGAAAACTTGGTGCCCATGTTGTAAGTAAGAGAAATGATGATGATGTGGAATAATTCCCACTGTGCTTAAGTCAGTTCTGAGACTTTCAGGATTTTATGCCTAATTTAGTGGTCTATTATTTTATTGTGATAAACAAGCTTCAAATACTGCTCTCAGTGACTTGTTATTTTGATCTTATCACAGATGTCCGACCCTCTGTGTTGCTGTTTTTATCACAGTATGCCAGATTAAATGGCGGCAGTGCGGGCCAACATAGCAGAGCTGCTGGCTTTTTGATGTGACTTTTTGGATTATACCTGTTGTTCTTAAATCCCAAACTCTGTGCCAGAGGAGAGATTTGGATAATTCTGTTTAACACTCTTACTGAAACTCTGATGCAAAGGTCATGCAGAGGACCACAGAGAGCAACAGTTAAAAGAAAAAAGCTATTGCCATATTGCATTATTGTTTTTTCTTTAATTTTTTTCAGCAAAGGTTGGTGTCAACTATGTCTGTAAGTTTCTCAACATTCCTGGCATCTTTATGGACTCTGCTGCATCACAGCTGAAGTAAACACGCTCCTGGGAATGAGATATAAGCATACAGTTTTAGCATATATTAAAATTGATCTATAAATTGAATGAACACATACACCATCCACTATTGTTATAATAATAGATGCTATGCTAGTGCTATTAAAATGCTATTAAAAAACTGTAAGATACAAGCTGTATTAATTATTTGCATATATTATACAGCTGTGGGCAACACTATCACAAATTTCACAGTAAAATTTACATTAATTCATATAAAGAGAACACTCCATTACTTTTAACATCAGCGCTCTCGTGTTAGTATTGTCTGGAATAGTATACTTTGACTTAATTCACCATATTAGTGACCCCAGTGTTAGACAGAGTCAGAAAAATGTCTTCTGATCATAAGTTTCAGTTCCTCCATGGTTATTTCCTCAAAGCAGTTCACAACTTTTGAATTCTGATCTTTATCATATCTAACAACCAAAATCTTTACTGATGGATGTCCCTGAAGTGAAATCTTATCAAATTGAGGACTGGGACCTAATATGTATCAATTTAGGCATCCTTGACTTGAAAAAAGTTGAGTCAGTGGTCTAATCTGTGTAACTGCAGCAACAGAAACTTTGCTTTCACTTGCTCCTGCAGCAATCGTTCCCCCAATTCACTTGTCTGATTTGATCAGCTTGGTAAACTCTGATTGATCCAACCACAAACTGATCGACTGTTTTCCACTCCATGAATCAAACTCAACAAACTGAGGAGAAAAAGTTCCTCTGAATTTAGTTCAGTTCAGTTTAGATATTTATTTCAAACAATTCTGAATGGGCAGAATGAAAATAAAATAGTAAGTAAGAAAAAGAAATGCCCATCGGACATGTTCAGTTAACAAATTAACCCCCCCATTAATATTCACCATGAACACATCAGTAAAATCAAAACAAGAATTAAGACATGACTACAAAGGGATAGAAATGCAAAATAACCATCAGCATCAAAGCATTTTTATCAGACTTACCATACTTGGTAGTTTATTGTCCTAACAGTTTAAGCTTTGCTTGTGTAGTTTTACAGATAAGAATGTCTTGTTTTTGCCCTCCGCACTGAGAGCTTCTCAGGTGACCTCCTATTTGTCTCTTGCTGGTGAATAGCTGCATACCAGAGACTGACGGAGTAACTTTGCGATTTCTGTTTGTGTTAAAGACCATCACTGGACTGCAGCACAATGATTGACGTGTATTTGTTGGCTCCTGAAGAGCTCTGGGTCCTCCTGAGGGATCTGATGAAGCTTGACTCTTTGCAGGGTGCTGCTGTCGATGCACTTAGCTGGAGGTCAAAGTCACCTTGTGCAGAGGAACACTATAGGACACTAAAGCTACACGGTGATACATACCTTTGTGCTTATGCATGATCAAAATACTCCATTACTGCATGTAAAACAGACACACATAAACGCACATCCTCACTAAAGTCCTTTTCCAGGATCATTACTGTGTATTTCCTTCTCTCTACTCCTGTCACAGAGGAACCTAATTACGTTGAAAACTGCACTGTCCAAAAGCCACGCTCACAACATGGGAACACACACGGGAACCCGAGGCCAGACTCTAACGAAACCCAACTTTATTAACATTTTCTTGACAAAGCCACTTGCTCCGAAAGGAAGACCCAGTAAGAGGTTAACGCAGGAAAGGGCAAAACTGAGGATGTGAATTTTATTAAAGGATACTGCAGATTTTTAATGTGCTTAAAGGTTAGACAAAGTAAATGGTGGTGGGGTATTGTTATCCTGCAGTCCCAAAGCACCATTTCATGCCTGTCTTCTTTATTCTACAGAGAGCTTTTATAACCTCTCCTCCTGTCGTACTTCCCTGGGGACTAACTTAATGGCATATAGACTCTGCTTATATTCTATTTCTTATTACACGTATAGTCTAGGCAGAAAATCAATTGGTTTTCTTTTATGCCATACTGAACATATTATGTGATGTGCTTTCGGTTAATGACCTTTTTGATTTGCATCCTTTTTCCATTTATGCTGTATTCATACAAAACACAGAAATACCTCTGTTTTTACATTACAGCAACATTTCAATCATTAGCACAGCGCAGCTCACAGTGAGAGCTAACACAGGGTCACTTACGAGGTGTCTGCGCTCTGCGGTATCAGCAATTAATTGAAGACAGATTATATCTCGGACACTATAATGACTGTTGTCCATTAGTGTAATGATGATCCTCTGTGTAGTCTCCAGTGTCAATTAGTGTGACATGATCTACTCTGTCTATTTGCACGTAAATGGATCTTCTCATCTTAACACCCAGCTGTAATTAAGAGCAAGTTATAGGTTTTTACAGGAAGATCAGTCAGTCATAATGTCCTCAAACCCTCAGACAAATTAGAGGAGACACTCCTTGTCCACTTTGAGTGTATGGTAATTGCTTTTTTTGGGGGGGGTACTTGTCCCCAAGAATATACTGCTAAAGATGTTTAAATGCTGTTTTTTCTTTAATTTCTTATTCAAGTAAAAGCGTATATGGTGCTTTTCTTTTTATCACTGTATTTATTTTTTGGGAATGAGCAAATGTGCTACACAACAGAAATGAAGACAACTTGTTGATTTTAAAGCCAGTACTTCTTTTTTTATTTATTTTTAAGTTATTTAGAGGTTTTTTTTATTTTTTTATTTTTTTTTTTTTCTGCATGCCTGAATTGAAGTAATGGTTTGACATTATGGAAGATATGCTTTGCTTTCTTGCTGAGTTGGATGCAAAGATTAATACTATTGTTATGTACTATATGTAAGCGAAAAATGAAACTAGAGCCAGCAGGAGGCTGGCATAAAGACTGGAAATTGTGGTCAGACTGGTGCAAAAATTTAAAAGCTGGTTTGACATTCAGCCAAACGCTGGGCCAGTGCACTGAATTTTACCATTAGACTAGTTGCACTTGACTTAGCAGCCGCTTCTGAGTGAAACGTAATAACACCGTGTCCCAACAACAAACAAGCAACACTGGAGCTCTCTGTCCTGAGTAAATCAATTTAATATGCACTTCAGTTACTTCATGTAAGAAACTACATCGATACAACTGTGCCCTCAATATCAGACTGGAAACTTAACCACTTAAAAGATGAGTGAGTAGCTGACTTACTGTCCTCCTACATTTGTAACTTTACTTATTATTCAGAAAACATGTTTTATATTGTGATGTTATGACATACAATCTAGTCAACAGCAAGTAGGTTGCTATCAGTGATGGTCATTTACCAGAACCTTTCATCTTCCTGGCAATCTCAACCCAGCCAGCTGACAACTTATTTAGGCCTATGTAGTAAAATGAAGGATATTGTAGAGATCATTTTTAATTTAAAGTTCATGAACCATCTGCTCGTCCATTGCAGAGCTTTTAAAGCAAGCGACAGATATAAATAAAAACATTGCAACTGACTAAAGTTCAGCTCAAAACGGCAGTGCTGTGTTGCTTGCTGCCATTAGGTGCCCTTAGGACACCTCTTTCATTGGCTTTTACTTTCATTTGCTAGAATGTGTCATATTGACAAATACTTTTCCAGTTGCGTAAAATAAAACTAGTTAGAAACAGCCAGCTGACTGACAAATTTTGTTACCTTCAGGCAGAAAGTCACCACTAAACACCTCTAGAGTTCACTAATGAACACACTATATCTCATTTGTTTAATCTTTACAGAAATTGAAGAATTGAAACTTGAATGGGGGATTGTGTGCCAGCAGCAGCAGCAGTTTCCAGGCAACCATCAGAACCTCAAGAAAAAACTTGTCCAACCAAGAAATAGTTTTGGCACACAACCTTTTAAAACGGCAAAAGTTGTTTTTTACACTTTGGGTTTTGTAGATTAAGTGAGATATAATGGGTTAATTTGGTGTCTTAACTGGTATCTTTAGACGGAACCAGGCTAGCTGTTGGCCCCTGTGTTTAGTCTTTATGCTAAGCTAACCTGCTGCTGTATTTAGTGACAATATTAATTTACAACCCTGATAGTATGCTATTAAAGCCAGTAAGCATATTTGCTTAAATGTCAAACTACTCCTTCAAGTAATTCTCTAGTTAGAGTAAGAGCGACAGTATGATCCAGTGACTACTTTTTTTTTTTTTTGCTTGTTTTTTCAGTATACACACTACACTACACATTCATTAACTCTGTATCAGGCTGTCTTCTTCACGGTTACACCCGAACATGAAGAGTGTTTCAGCGCACAGAGGACAGTGTGGGTGTGGGCAAACAGCCAGGAAATGTGGTGAAGGGTTGGAGGAGGAGGCAAGTTGTAAAAAGCTGAAGTTGTGATACGCACACACACACTCACACACACACACACTCTGCAGGTTGCTCATTAAGTGTGCTACAGGGAGTTGGTATGTGAACCCAAAGCGCTGCAGTGCTGTGCTGCAGAATGTGGGGGAAAGATGGGACAGTCATTGCCAGAGGAATGTTCTTCACCAGGTGTAGCAGATGACTGTGCTATTATAGTCTCCCTGTCAGAGAAGACTATATTCAGGGAGGCGAGTAACTTTTTTAGTTTTATCCTCTAGAGTCTGCCAACTATTGTTGCGACAGTTACTCCACAGCATAGACGGTAATCTGTGGGCGGCACATTTTACAGACAAAGAAAATAATTAGTTGATTAATTGTAACTGAAAATTAAGTTGCAGTTGCAAAAAGAAAAAGTTTGCATTGCATGTTTCTGCAAACCACAGATATATTACATTTGTACCTTTCATATGTATCACATCAGTGTTTCTACAGTAAGAAATATAAGCTGACTTTGTCGTTGTGAGGTGGAGGGGATGGTGGGTGGTGTGTCATCCAAGGTGTGACACATGCCAAACTGTAGACTATTCAAAACTAACAAAACATCGCTGCATTTCATGCTGGGATAGTGCCTTAAAAATGTTTTTTTACGGAGACATCACTGAATTTCATGCTGGGATAGTGCTATGAAAAGCCAAAGTTTTTTTACAGAGACGCTGGCTGTGTTTCATGCCGGGATAATACCATCAAAAGGGGATTTTTTTTATCAAGATATCACTAACCAAACTCTTTCCAAGTGGTTTTTGTTCCTAAACCTTACCACGTTAACACAGCTTTGTTGAAACGTAACTGAACTTAAAATTTAAAGTTTTCACTACAAGATAACTGACAGCTGTCACATATCCATGGCTTGTAGAAACATGCAATGCCAACATTAATTAGAGTTGTATAGTTGCAGCCCTAATATCTCAGGCTGCATTTCATGGAAGCATTTTGTTCCTTGAAATGAGAAGTTTCATGGCATGAATGAAATACGTTCATCAAATGAACCCTGGAATGCCACATTTAATGGTGTCTAAGAATGATGAGTCACTTTTCATGACCTTTTGTACCATGTAAGAGTTTCGCTCTCCCCTGTATATCATAAAGTACATTCTCTGTACAAAATACTGCCTGTTGACTCTGAGGTCCATTTTGAGAAACGCAATGCTGGAATGTGTGTTTAATGTTAGAAGTAATTATGGTAATGATATGGTAATTGTGTTATTCCAGATTCACTTTCTTAATTTCATTGGCAGGAAATGTATTTCATAGCGCAAGAGTGACCCTATGTGAATGTACCCCAAGGTGTATTTTGTGCAAATGATGTATTTTAGGCTCCAGAACATAATTTTGTTCCATGAAATGAAGCATGAAACACGGCATCAGCATCCTTTCTAAATGTCCTTGAACAGCACGCTGACTCATTTGTCTAAGTTAAGAAGACAACTACAGTAGAGAGAAAAAAGATAAAACTTTCGCCCTAAAAAACCTCAAACTAAGGGTGTTGCTTTTGTGTTACTTTTCCCACCTTCTGTCGGGTGCATGTAAACACTTGTGTCTTGTTTTGACAGTTTGTTTTAGTGAAAACCTCTCGCAGAGTACCCAGAGCTGCTCCCGGTGCCTCTGAGGTCATGGATTATTCATGGGGATATGGAGGGAGATGACGCACTCCCATTGTGTGTGCCTCATATCGCAGCCAGCATGACAGGGTCGTTGCATCAGGTCAGCATAAAAAGCTGACAGTCACTCAAAGTTTATAATCTGGAATGAACACTAGTGATGGACGCTAGTGACTTTGAATAATACAGTAAGCTGTAAGCCTCTTGCATTGCTTGCATTTGTACGTATCATGGATGTATAAGGAGAAGCAGATTCAGTGTTGGAGGCAGGGCCCTGTTCATTTCTGTGAAAGTTGCTCAGTGGCATATAAAGCCAAAAAAGATTGAATTTTAAGTATGACATTACCTGGATCTTCTGCATTATGGGGCTCACAGAGCGAGTGCACTAGCTTCATCTGCTCGCTCTCCAGCTTACTCACATGAATTGAAGTTCATAACTTCATATCCTCTACATTTTGTTTTTGTATTCTGTTCTTTGGATTTGTATTTGTTCTTCTGTTTCATGTAAGCATCTTTCATTATTTTGCATTCTTTATTTTGTATTTGTTTTCTTTATGCATTTCATGTAAAGCGTCTTAGAGTACTTAGGACTTACACAGCGATTTTTTTATCTATTATTATTGTAATTATAAATACGACATCAGATATGCCAACTGTAAAAGCGTGGACAAGTACTCAGGGTACAATGTTTATATGTTTGCTTTTTCTCAGAAAGGGGTCACAAATCTACTTACCCAAAGTCATTTTTTACTTCCCTGGATACAAATTGTTTTAGCTGTTATCAGATAACATCATGAAAAACAATGCGTTTGATCTGCCTTGCTCTCAAACTTGATCAGTCTTTGTAATGCATAGCTGGAGTTTTTCCCACATCCTCTAACACCAATGAACTGTTCTTCCAGGATGATTAAAATACTCACTTGTGCTTAAGCTTATAACTCTGTCTTTAACCGCCACCATTTTATCAAGAACAGAGATCTCAACAGAGATGAGAAGGAGGCAGGATGGCTTGCACCTATTTCCATTATCAGCTCAGAAAAAAACAATGAGCTTCATTCTTTTTACCGCTGGCCCCGATCGGCAAGTGAGCTGCTAGATTTTCTCGCCTTTTGTTGGCTGGCGTGACGTTTTACTTTCCCCCGGCAATCAGGCAATACTTGGGCTCTGGTACCTGATGATTGGTCAATATCGTCAATGCCTCCACTCAATTTCTATTTTTCCCCTAGTGATACACCAGTTATTTTTCCCCTTCGTGTTCTGCCCCTGACAGACTGTCTACTCTTCCTTTAACTTTTCTGACAGTATCTTACCGTCATAGCTGGTCATGGCAGCAGGAATTGTGAGTTGCATTGCAGGTTTATTTTGTTGTGGGTTTTCCATGAGTTGATATGATGAAATAACCCTGTAATGTCTGTTGCGGTTGTTGGCAGTTTTTTAAAAAGGCAGATTGGTTCATTTTTTTTAAAAAACAACAATTACCACAAACACATCTCTTGTTCACAAAGAGAGTCGTAACAGCTGACAACCCCCTCATCAGGTCTGATTACTGAAACAGATGAAGTAGATGTTTACAAGTTTGCACATTGAAGCTTGTAATTTTACCACATTACAGTTAATTACATGTGCTACACATATGCTTCATTAATGAACCTTTATTTTCACAGTTTCATGCACTAACACCATGTGCATTGCAGATTCATTCATTGCTTTCTGCACCCTCTTTAGGCCAGCACCGGCAGTTAGCGGTTGCATATAACATTTAATTTTGGAACACAAGAAGGGAATCATGACAGCAAAAACAGCTTCTTTTATGTGCAGTCTTTGGTTGTTTTTAATAGGAAAAATATGTAGGAGTGCTGCTTTGAACCAAACAAGAGAAGGACAAAGAAACCGGTGCCCTTTGGTGGGCGAATATTACAAGCGTATGGCATCACAGGAGATACCCCTTTTCAAGTAAACAACGCTGTACAATCATCATGGTCAGAGAGAACCATCTCATCTTTCAGTATCAGCATATTTCATTTTACTGCAGGTACTCAGATTTATGCAATATTCAGTGTATTGTGGGCTTTGCTTGCATTTCCTCACTTCAAAGGAGCATTTTTTTTAATCAGAAAATGTTTTTTGTATTTACACCCTGATTTTGTCTCCAAAACAGAACAATCTGATATTTTCTGCCCTCAAGGCATTATTATTTTTATTGTTATTATACAGAGAGGAGCTTGCTAATAAACATTATCATCATCACAACCTCTAACGTGTAATGTGGGTCTGTGAATGCATGGAAGGTAGAGCAGTTCATGAGTTCAGGTTTTTACTCAGCAGCAGTTTGAAGGCTTTGAGTCGTGCTGTGGATAATTGATTTGTTGATCTGGTGAGAGCTGCTCAGATCAGATCTATGGATGAGAGGACCAGTAAACTCTAAGACCCACAGTAATGAACTGTTAAGTTTCACATACCCTTCCTTGGCTGGACCAGATTCTCTCCACATTGTTTTTACGTTCACATAGCTGAAGCGCAAAAATGCTTAGGACCGTATAATAGAAGGGAAAACCCTGCAGTAAATTACTTTAGAAGTTTGGGTGCATAAAACACTTTATCACACCTGACATTTTCTGTATTTATTCAAACCAAAATGTTTCCCAAAGTTCAACTAAAATGACAAAAAAATCTTATTTGTTCTGATTTGATTTGAGTTGTGGTAACATTTTGGAAAAATTCAGTCAGTACCCGCAAGAAGAAATTGAAGTTTCATTCTTTTTTCCTACCATGACTGCACCCCATGCATCAGTATTTCACAGTGTTCCTGAAACTGTATGTACATTGTGCATGCACTCACTCACCAGTTCTGTCCCCCTAATGAGGAAGAGGCTCTTTGTGGTAACTGACACACCACCACTGTGTCTGGCGAAGAGATGTCATGGTGATCCTCTGGGAAACTGGAAGCTGCCTGCCAAGGTCAACTTCAATATTCCCCTCTTTGCCAGGTCAGAAGAGACTTTATGGACTTCATCAGGGCTTTTCAGCACCTCCTCTTGTCCTGACAAATAGACAAGGCCTTTTTGTCCTTGGCTTTTGTTAATGCCCTGCCAAGAGACTTCCAGCATCTTGCCCAAGTTCTTTAAAACCTGGTCGTGTCACCCTCTGTAATACCCTTGAGACAGTGCAGTGTTACATTGTGACAGGATGAATCGGAGGCTGGCAGTAGGGGTTCATCTGAGGGCGGGCAGCTCTCCTCGTCGGCTGTTTCTCCTCCTGCTTTTCTGTGTTGTTATCTTCCAGCTCTCCTGAAAAGTCATTTAGATACTGAAGCATCACCTTTTTGAATTTTAATGATTTCTGTTTCAGGTCTTCCTCCTCCATCTTGAGCAGGACCAAAGTCTGGTTGGCCCATCTGGATGTCCTTTCTCCCTCCTTTCATTTTCTCTGGCTCAGTTTTTGTGCCATGTCTCCTCTTCAGCTTGGTGCCACACTCTGCCTTGACCTCTTTTAGGTGTCTTGTTCTCAAAGCCAACACTCAACTTGTTCATTTGCCTCATTTCTGACAACTTTTTTTGGCTAAATACTTAAAAACAATGGAGATCTGTTTTTCCATCTTTCTCATCTCCCTGTTATGGCTTCTTTTCTGTGTTGATATTTTTTTAAAACATGCCAAATAGGCCTGTCATGATTATTACTTTATCATCTTATTGCACAATATATGGACAACAACTGAATATTATTTAGAATTAAAAGTTCATTGGTCTTTGAAAGGATGTATTTGCATCATTATTCTATTATATTGCTGCTGTGATAGTTTGAACTGTATATATATATATATAACTATTTAACTGACAGTTTTAATAAGAAACTTGTTAATTTGCTAGTCTCTGCAGCACCAACAAGTTAATGAAATATAATCAATATTTCTTGTCAAACTATAATTATCAAACAGGGCTTCTACTTCGTGGTCTTGATCACCCTGTTGGAGTTTCTTTTGCCAGTATCAGCTGATGGTTGCTTAGTAACTTTATCCCTTACATAACCTGCTTTTGTCTGTAGATGTGAACTTCCCAGTATCACACAAACTCGGTGAAAAAGTTGAAATTTCACAGCACTCTGCTGGGTCCAAAAACTGAGAAAGAAACGATCTCGCACCATCACAAAACAAAAGATTACTTTCTTGTTTTGCCTGTGATCAAGCAGCAACCTCCTGGGCTGAAAAGGAAGCCAACGTGGAAGTGCCAAATCCTTGAATGATCACTTCAGGCTGGCTCCAAGAGCGAGTCTGTCCCCACAGCATCCCATGTTAATATGCCCAACTTTACAGAAGAAATAAACATGTTTACAGCCTGTTATCTATAGCCAGTTTCCCCATTAATGTCAACTGTATGAGAACTTAATTTTTATACATCTCATTCATTTAATTGATTTTAAGGTTTAAGTTGAAATTCAACGTTTTTTTGTAAAAACACATGACAGTACACCTGCACAAACTTGAAGGATGACTTATGACCCGCAGCTTCTACTATAGTCATTTGTCATATTCCAGTTTTAGCAGCAGTCTTTTTAAAAAAAAAAAAAAAAAAAAAACTGAGCACAAAATTAAGTTATTTATCAAAACATATTTGGCGACAGTGATTGATCAACATTATCAAGAAATCACTGAAAAATATTAAATATAAAAATGTCAAAGCACACTAGAGTGGGGTTTTAAGTCTGTTTTCCACCAACACATCCTGTTGTGACACTGACTTCACAATATTTTTTATTTACTTCTTATACGGTATCTTGTCAATTGAATTTCATTTTCTCCACTTCTGCTTTATTTGTGCTGTTTGTAATTGCTTTTAGCCACCTTTAGCTTTAGGTGTCACAGGTTTTTGGACTTGTTTTTCCTCATACAGGAATGTTAGTGTTGTTGTGCCTCACAGTTCTGCCAATGGCTCGAGCACTAAGCACAGCACAACCACCATTAAACCAGTGTTTAATTCTATACTGGGTACTGAAAGAGGACAGCTGTCTAAAACAGTGGGAGTTTGGGCCAGTGCAGTACAATCACATGAAACAGTGTGCTTTAAATCTCTTATAAATGGATCATTTTCATGTATTCAATTGTCCTTGCATTTTTGTGCTGAGTGTGAAATACCTTGCTCTGTCATTCTTTTGTGAACGCACACTGCCATACGTCTGCTTTTCAATTACAAAAAGGGGGAGTCATGTTCTTGCTTTTCATACCTACAATACATGACCCCCAAGTTGTTTTGCTAGATAAACTGACTTTTTATTTCTTGAATAGTGAAGCTTTTAAGTGGAGACTGAAGTCAGTTTACCTTGACAGGAATTCCATCTGTTCAGTGTTTCTGCTGACTTTTTTATTAATTTTGTTTGCACAGGTGCAGTCTGGTAAACAACTCTTGAACGTCTGAAATTTTTTATCAAGCAGTTCAGTCGATTGCAAGATGAGGAGCTCTGTCCTTCGCTCGCCTTAAGGAACAGTATTTAGGATTTAGATGGATTTATTTGCAGAGATTGAATATAACATTGTAGTTTTGTTTTCTCTAATCATATGAAAATAAGAATTGATGTGTTTTTGTTATCACAGAAAGAACAGATTATATCTGCATAGATAGTGGGTCTTCGTCTATTAAGATCAGCATGCTGCACCGCAATTTTTCTACAGTAGCAAAGAATGGACAAACCAAATACTGGCTCTACGCGTCATTTGCATTTTGGGGTTTTCACGTTGGCCACTATAGTAACAAGCCCCTCTGTTACAAGCACTGTCAAAAAAATGTGAAACTGCTTTATTTGGTGTTTTTACGGTATTATATCAACAGGTCTGTTTGTTTTTTGATAGGAGGAAGCCTCTGCAGATGATTTGGCTCCCAGTAAAAACCTCCTGAACGTCTGGATCAGAAAAAAGGTGAGCACACCTTCGCAGGTTCATGGTGGGCTAGCAGCCTGCTGTGACTTGCCAAACAGCATCAGAGAAACCCGGATTTGTAATATGAAACTGCTTGCTTGATTTCTTTCAAAAACATTTAAGGAAGGCAATGAGCAACTTAATGAGGAATTATCCAAATATTAGCATCATATTAGTTAAAAGTTACAGAAAGAAAAATTAGCACAAAAAAGACAAATAAGAGCAACAAAATCAGGAAATTGACTGAAAAAAGTAAATTTAAAAAATATACTGTATATTTTTTTCTGTAACTTAATTCTAACAGATAATCCGAAACATAACTGTATAATTCATTTTTTGATAATATTCACCTAATTCCCTTGTTTTTCTTTTTTTAAGCTAATTTTCTTATTATGTTTTTTTAATAATTTTAGCAATTTGCAATACACATTTGCTAAGTTGCTTATTGCCTTTTTGGTTTAAATGCGTGTGAATGGTGTCTGAAGACCACACAAGAAAACTGATGTTAATCCAGGTTAAAAGGGTTGAATATTGAACTTTATTGCCATATTTTATTGTACTTCAGAGTGCAGAAGTTTTCTGTATCCTCCAACATAACATTCATTTAAAGTTGTGCTCCTGAGGAGAAAAAAATCCACTTTATCTGTTGAAACATAAAGTGACTGCAAAAACATTTTTATTGCTAGTTTGCAAGTTTACAGTGGATCCCACTTGCTCATTTGTTTTGAAATTGTTCTCTGGTGTCAGCGCTCATTTTAAGTACTAAACACAAGTTTATAGTTGACTTTCACCTTAAAAGAACAAAACAAAAAAAAGTAGAATTTGGGTTTGCTGCCTCATGGTGCACCTGTGCTGTCAGGTTAGGTGAGGACACCTGTGTCTCCTCCGTCACTGCTTTCCTCAGTGCTGCCAGTGATTACTCTCACACACAGAGCAGACCTCCACGCTCTACACTACTGTACCTGGTGTGTTTGTGTGTATGTGGTGGTGGTGGAGGTAAGGGATGGAGGGCTCTGCGGTGGCTTTTTGTGATTGCCCTGATTATGGAAAACAGCCCCTGGCGTTGCTCCCAGAGGGTGCAGGGATTGTGGCATCTTCATGAAAAATATTCCTGTTGTGCCGGCTTCTGTCAGAAGATGCCTGTGGTGGATAAAGCCCGGCCGTGGCAGACTGCCAAGAGGGAGAGAGATAGAGAGAGAGAGGGCCATTTTTAAAGTCGGAAAGAGAGGGACGGAGGGAGATTGATGCTGAAGAGGAGATAGAGTTATGCAGCATTCATGTCATGTCAGATTTATGGTAAATATTATTGATGTTAGCATCCTGGTGGTAATTACAGGCAGGCATGTGGGATGTTTTTAAGCAGGCTTTGAAATTTCTCACTTTGCATCTCACACTGTGGAAGTGAATCAACAAAAGTGGCGAATAGAGGAAAAAATTCCCCAAATGTGACAATTTTACAGCAGTTTCAAAATGCTCTCAGTTGCACTTTATGATGAAAATTAAGATATTAAACATGTTGTTTGTTTCTCCAGACAGATGATTGCCATATCAAGGATTGTTTGCTTTTTTTATACAAAGATTGTGCTATAGGGCTGCTACAAAGTCTCTTCTTTGTGCTGCCTTTGCATTTTTACACAGAACCAAATTATGGTGGCATCATATCGCTCCTGTGTGTGATTTTAGATGGCATGCCGGCATCATGAAATCAAAAGTGACTTAACAGGCATGACATGTAACACAGCAACATTGTCCTCTAGTGTGACATATAACATATGTGTTGACAGTGTTTACTAATCAATAACAATGATATAACATGTCACTTACAGTCACTTAGCATCCCTGTTATATGACAGCCGATCTCATCCTCTAAGGAGCTTCCAGACGCCATTTTTTTTACGGACACTGTTCTTCATTTTTGAGCTAGCCAACTGCTGCTAGCTGCTTTTTAAATCTCTCTCCACGATGGATCGCAGCCATAACACGTCGTCAAAACGTCATATCCGTCCCGCCCATGGTGCTGGCTGTCACATTTACACAGACACAGTTTCAGTTACTACCTCCCGTGCTGGCTCAAAGGCACGTTCTTATACTGCTGCAGCTCTAGCAACGATGAGGTCTGTTTATCAGTAAAATCAGTGGTGAAGGTGTGTGACTGCATGAGTGCTGTGTGAAGTGTGAAGTGTTGCATGTGTGATAGCAAAGAACATTGCATTAGAGAGAAGAGAGTGCTAGCCAAAGTGGCGAGGTTAGACTGAGTGCACCGGGCCCAGGTGCTATTAACTAGGCTGATGACTCCGCCCACCAGGTAGCCTACCTGCAGCAATAAAGGAACTTAACATAAAATACATAAACAAACCAGAAGACTATCACAGAGACAACTCTGGTCCCCCACTTTGTGATCGTACCTTTTCTACAGAATGGCAAGGCGGCTTACGGCACAATAATCCCGCCTTGAATATGGATCAATGTGTGACTGAGGAAGTAGCATCATGCACACCTGTTGATCTAAATATGACTGTGGTGTGGTGACTGCATATCAGGAACACTGCAGTGTCTCTGTTATTGCATTGTTTAGTTTTGTTAGGGGTAGCAAATAAATAACGAAATAACTTGCAGTCCTTTTCTGTGTTTTATCTGTGCTGGGCCCACAAAAGATGCAGCAAACCAACACTGCTACTAAACACTGAAGAATAATCTCTCATAATCGTAAATTCAGTTCAACCGTTAGAGAGGAAAAAGTTAAACCTTAGCCTTCAGTGTGTGCAGAGGCAACATGTAACAAGCTGCAGAGAGGGGCATTGAGCCAAAGGAAGGTAAGACTGCCAGCAAGTGTTGGAACGCACCATTAATCTGCACTGCCATCCCTTAGACAAGAGAAACGGTACTCTTAGGAGATGTACTGACCACACAAGTTAAGTCTCCCAAAGTGTTACTTTTGAGAAGAAACAATGGGCTGTTGGACTTTTTAGGGTGTTTTTGTTGTAAATGGAGGTTGTGGACAGGCAGACAGAGGTGGTGCTGTGATTTCATGTTGGTCTGGTAACAGTGGACAAGCTCTTAAATTGTGCAAGGATACTGAAGGGGACATGAGGGGACTGTGTGCTTTTTGAGCTTTGAAGTAGTTTGCTTATTGTAACATTCAATGTGCTGCAGGAACGACATTTTTTGGTGAAATTGTCTTTGAATTTCTCTTTTTTGCTGATGATATAGTTCGATTAGCTTGATAGAACTTATTCGTGATCTCAAGCACAACACATGGACACACAGCAGCCTTAGCAGTACATGTTCAACTCATTTCATTATCTTCATCTTCAGTCTGACATTGTGTGCACTAAGGTCGAACAAATTTACCTAATCAACAAAAATATTACAATATAAACTAAATCAGATATATCATTAAACAGAAAAAGAAAGCAACAGGATAATCACACAATACCAAATATGGCAGACTGTCAGCTATGACAAACAGAAAAAAAGGTGAAATAAGGTGAACTAAACATGCCGAAGCCTTGCTGAGAGTGAGTTTGGGCTTTTAGGGATGGGCGAAGGTGCACTGCTGTTAAGGGAAGGGCTGCATTGGATTAATAGCACAAAACAAAACAAGAGCATCCTTGCATAACAGAATGTGGCACAATAACCATTTTACCTCAATTATCTTGTTTTGATAAGTGCTGGAAGCTTACATCAGAATTGGAAAAAAAAATCTGATTAATTGCCCAGCACTAATACATATGCAGATATCTGTCTGTCGAGATTATAGACAAAGTGACCACTTTAGTATGGGTTTGACTGGACATTCACGTCTGTTTTTTTGGTTGTATGAGTTTTTGGAAGTGGTGTAATGTCATACCAGCTGTTTATTTGATGGGTTCATGAACTATCAGAGTACATGTGTCTAGATTGATGATAAAATGGTAAATATGAAGCCCTCACATGATACAAACGCTTTTGTTTTGTGGTTGTTTTAGCCTGTCATGAGACGTCCTACTGTTAATAACACCTGTGGAAGTAATAATCATATTGAATCTCCAGCAGACACAACGCTGCCTGTCACACTGCCAATGTGGCTCAGTATATATCCCCAGTGTACACTGTGGAGTTCATAATATGTGTGTAAAGTACAAACACAACGAGCGAAAGTGTTTACTCTTAAAACAATCCCAAATAATCTCCCCCCTGGAGAAGTAATTAGATACCTACTCATCTGGCAAACACTTCAAGGAAGCATTAAAGAAATAGTGGTGTGATTTTGCGTTTGTATTTCCCTCGAGGAAGGACATTTTTTGCATATATTTGAGCTGAGGCTCGTTGGGCGATACTCTGAAAGGGGAATTTCCCATGTTAGGAGGAAATCAATTATTCATTCGGTGGCATGGAGGGTTGAGCAGTGAGCACCACCCTGACAGCTGCAGAAGTAGCTCTGAGATTAAGGACAAGTACGGATGGATGTGTGTCTCATGTATATTCTGTCTCACCATGTAAGCCAAAGTCCTTTTGTGTGGCCCTCCACTGGCAGCGTTTTCAGCACATTCAAAATAGACAATTACTCCACTGTATTACGACAGTGATAATTGTTTAAAGAGTTCATCGGCAGTACTGCTAAACTAACTAAACTTCAGTATAATGAGATTTAGGTGGTGCATTAAGATATTATTCATAGCACCAATTAGATGAGCATTGGATCCGATTTGTGTAGAAAAGAACACAGTGTCACTGCAAAATTATCAAACAACTCTGAGCTATCAAATGCTGAAAATCCTGAAACATAAAACTATTTCTCAGCGTTTTTGCAGTGACCATATGATCCAATAAAAAGATTTATACAATGTATACTGTCAGATTCCAGCATATCAGTTTTCCTATTTTTGCAGATATTCTCTTTGTCATTAAAATGCATTTCCCTGAACAACATTTATCAGCAGACTGCCTGTGTCACCAGTATTATAATTTTTCAGTGAAACCAGCTCTTATTCAGCTTCAGTGGGACAGTTAAATTTCTCTTACACCCACCTAGAGTTTTTGTTTGTTTTTGTATTCTCTTGTCATGAATTTTTCATCAGCCACTTGATGAGACATTTCATGTGTTTGCTTTATAAAGCATAGTAAGCAGTCTTTGGGTAAGGGATATTTTCTACTGTCCCACTGCTGCTGCAGCTTTCGAACAGGGGAGGCAGGGTCTCTTAGGATCTTCAGGTTGGTTTATCCCTGCTTTTTCAGAAAAGGTACCTTGAACCTTGAATGTAATTGCCCAGATGTTCCACATTATGGGGCCCGAAGAGCAGGTGCACCCAATACTTAAGGTAAATTCAAGTTTATCCCTCCGCTTACTTGAATTGGGGTGCGGCTCCTCAAGACTTTGAAAATATTATGATACAGAATGTATCAAATCCTGATAGCGTATCAAGTCATTTTGTGGGGTTTTCACACTTAAAATATGTATCCACTAATTAACAGATGTCTCTTACTCAATGGATGCTAAGTCTTAGGGGAGAAAGCACTTTTGGGCCCCATAGCATCACGTGTCATACTTGGAAGTTGTAGTTCTACGTTGGTCCATTTCATAAAAAGAGGCTTTAAAACTCAGCGCTGTTTGTGGGAGCTCTCTCAGGTTTGCTATGCTAATTACTGCTAATGTAACCTCAAGCTGCCAGCTTTGAACAGAAATGAGGAACTGGTTCCAGAGGTCTGGTAGGCTCACTGTGCTATTCAGACTAATAGTGAAATTAGAGGAGACAGATGTGGGCAAAAATCCACTCATATTTGACCTTTGCTCTAAGCTAATTTAAGTTGGAGTGAATGCAGGCACAAACCAATTAGGGCTGAGGAGAGCTGGGGAGAGGTCAACAGGCTGGCTATTATCTGGCTCTGCCAAAAATATACCTGCAATATGTGGGGTGAGATTTAGGTCAGGAGAAAAAGACCTGATTTGGACAATTGTGGTCTGTAGGTCAACAAGGCCAGGTGGATGTGGATAAGGAGGTGGAAGTCGATTTCTTCCTCGGTCTCCAGTGGCCACTCAAGAAGACATCATACCGTGTATGTGTGTCTGTACATGTCTCTGTGAGGATACATAGGTGTGTTCTTGTGTGACTTTTGGTTTCTCAACTGAAAGAATTTGCCCTGAAATCCAAAACCAGATGTGTCACAGTAGCTGTCTGTAATGGCTGTTTGATAGGTTTGTGCTGTTCTTCTGGTGTCTGGGGAAAACCTATTGATGTAGAGACGTCCCTCTACCTCAGAGGTAGAGAATGGAAACCAATTTGCAGAGACACATGACCCGACTGTGGTGGGACCATATGACCTCGCAAACGATAAGAAGGGAGCACCTTCAGATCCCACTATCTGCTCTAACGTGAGTGGTGTCAGCTATGATTCATTTACAGAGTAACTGCATAGATCGAGATGTATGACCTCAAAGCCAACCTTTTATTGTCAGAAACAGCAATGTGTTCGCAATTTAGTGTATAAAATGTGTGTAGTTAGAGTGTACTCCTTTGCAAAAGCGATTTATGTTTAAAGCTGGCGTATCTACAGTGTACTCCTCTTGAAGTTCTGGGAAACTTCACCATCTCGAGATTGATTCTTCAGTAAAGAAAGCATTTTTGTAAAGCAGAGACGAGTTCACTTTCTTCATCTTTCATCCTTTCGATGCAGGGTGAAAAGTTCAGATCCCACATGCAGTTATGTATCTGTTACATTGGCATTTCACAGAGTATTTTTACTGGCTTACACTATGCCAAGGGATTTTTGTATCGTCCATTATTTAACCATTTGAACTGGGCGATAGAAATGGTCCTCCACTGCCTACATTGGTATATTATCCTATTGTGATGAGTTGTGATGATAACAATTAAATAATATTGGATTAATCGGTTGTTAAGAATTCAATTGAACATATGAAATTCAATCGAATAATCAATAGGCTATGCAGTGCTATCAAAGTATATGCAATATGTTGCTGTTAGCTTTGATAAAAAAGCAACATTTTTATGTTTTTTTCAAATAACGATTAATCGATCGTTAGTTATTACCAATAATCCATTGAGGAAAGTGATATGATTTGCAGTCCTAGTGACAAGATTGTCTTTAAATGCTTTATATCCCTGAAATCTGTACAACCTAAGCTAGAAGGTTGTGTAGTAAACCATAAAATTTGATAAAGATATTAATAATGCGTCATGAAATAAAATATACGAAAATTTTCATCAGATTTTACAAAATAAAAACACAAAACATACTGACGATGGCGATCAAGAAGAGGTCTTGATGTGATGTTGGGGAAGACAGAGGCCTTAGCTTACTGTTGCAATAAGAATGACTGCTATTTTAAAATGTGACTAAACAGGATTTTATCACAAAAAAGAACATATTGTGTGTAAAATACAGTATATGGTAAGACTTAACCACTTAACATATTTTGTTATTTAGTGTTGTTTGATTCCTCAAATGTCAAATCTAGTCTCGTGCACGGTAGAGGCCTAAACCTTGGCATACTGAATTTGGGAAAAGTGTGAAGAGAAACATGCCAGAATTTCTTTCACACATTTGAGAAAGGCTTTGTGAGAATTAGATGAAAAATCAATGCTTAAAACCATTTGAGTGATCCCGTCTTAAATTCATTGGCTCAAAGCTCAGAGTTACGAGTTTAGCAGTTTAATAGGAACCAAGTATTGCTGGGTACACTGATGCTAACAAGAGACGTGCAAATTGGTCGATTTTTACTGTCTGTTGGCCTCAGGGAAGATTTTTAATGGGATAATGAGATTTTATTTTATTTTTTGCTTTTCTCTGCTTCTTGACGATTGATTTGAAGATGTGACTGTACTGTTGGCACACAAGTGAAGTCTCACCAGAAAAATGTGCTGTTGTATGTGTGGTGTTTTGATAGGACAGGAGATTTTTGTTGGCTTGCTTTTTTGGGGGGGGCATACCCATTTTCATTCGCCTATGTTAACTGTCATTCATCTAAATTTGATTTATTTTTTATTGTGAACTGTGCTTTAATAAAGATTTTCAAAGACTGGACATCTGTTCATTTGAAACTTACAAAATTATTTGGAAAAAAGCATGGATGAAAAAAGCTTTTTATTGAGAAAATCTGTAGGCGTTTTCTCTTATACGCACTTTATTTTTTTGTTTTGCTTTTTTCTTGCCCTTTTCCACATTTTTTTTAAGACTGAAAGATGGCTGTGGAATTGACAATGCTTGATAATCTTATGTGGGACTGGCTAAAAAAGGCATGACTCCTATCTAAAAATACTGGAATCAATGAATGATTGATGAAATAATAGTTACAAAGTTTAAATTAAACATGCAGTTGGTTTTTTGTCCACACAGGACAAAAATTAGGCTTGTAATTGTAGCTCCCACGTGTTTTGAACAAAATCACATATCATCTGTGCAGCGTAAAGAGTGTGCACATTACTCAAACAAAAACGTTTACACCTGTTTATGATTCAAGTATCACAATTTATTACAAAAACTAGAACTTTTTTCATCTGTCCGTGTTGCCATGCTTTAAGCATATAACAATACAGTATAAAATCTCAACCCAAAAGTCGGATAGTAAAAGCAAAGATCATAGATGCTGACGCAGCATTTACAGAAGTTAAGACATGCTGTTACTGTACAGAGAACATTCCCACTGAAGTACAAACATCTGCAAAATGCGTCATTATCATCAATGAGTTGCATTTTACAATAAACAATCTGATCCAGACTCATTCAGAGTGTTACGAGAAACACCTGTTTTTCAAAATCAATTTACAGGAAAATAAACACAACCACTCTGCAAATCATAATGAATGTGCTGAGATTTTTTTTCAACAGCCCAAGGCACTCAGGCTCGAATGTTGGCAATAAATACGTCATTCTTTACACAAAATCACGTCAAGCAGGTGTGGGTAGAGAAAGAAGAGTGAGAGAGAAACAATGTCGTCTTTTTCATGACCTCTCGAAGAGCACGTTCCTTTTAAAGAAGTCCACCTTGTCCCTTTTCACAGTGAAAATCCCTGGCAGTCGAGACAGAAAAGACGCTTGAAGAAGTCATTTTGTTGAATTGCGTGACATCTGTTGGCTAAAAACTACATGACCTCCTACTGTACTTTTGATGCTGGCCTGACATTTTGGTCTCCGAGAGCTTCCTCTGCTCTCTGGAGCGACATCGGCTGCTTTCCCCCCCAAACACAAGTGGACCTGACGGTGCATTCAAGCACCAAAGGCTGCCAAATTGTCCCTTTGCAAGTGAACCTGTCCCACATGAGTATCTGGTAAAAATCTATCAATTGTCCACAAATGATGTTTTCAAATATCTATAACAAATCCAGATGCTATTCATTGAAATAATCCTGATCTTTCAGATTAGTTTACCGATGCTGTGACAACAGAGTGGCTTTAACAAATGCATTCATCTTCTCTCCCCCTGCAGTTTAGTTGAGCTGGCGACAGGCTTCAAATGTCCACTTTGAGGCACCTCCGTAAATATCAAGGCTCGTCTCCATCCACGCAAAAACGTTGCCCACTTGCGCTTTGCTGCTGCACGTTGCTAGATTGTAAATCTCTCCCACAGATAGTTTCCGGTCCCAAATGTGAAAATTTGCCAGGTCTCCGACGAAAGCTTGCGTGGCATCAAATCCTCCTCCGAGCGTGTCCTGTAGAAAAGACAAAAGGATTTAATCAAGGGTGATATGATTTTTCACCTCAGGCTGCTTCATAGAAAGAATAAAATTGCCTCTTGGATTATCTGGATTTTTTTTTGACTGATTAAATTGAAAGAGGTATCCTCAATCCACTGGGATTCTTGATGAGTTCCAGTTAAAGATTCAATCACCTTATTAAACCTATTATGGGAATTAGAGCAGGAATGGATTGGAAAATTGAAATTTGATTTTTTTATGACACAATGAAATGGAAAAATTACTTTTCCACCTTGTTAGTTAATGATTCATGTCATGACATAGACTTATTAATAATCCTTCTGCATTATGTCCTGCCTCAGCATTCTGATAGTGAATAAAGTCATAAAGATGTTCTCTTTTCATGTAGTTTACGTGTTGCCTTCATGGAAGTGGAAAGCATTCGAAATGGTTGTGTGTTGTAGTTACCTGCTCTTGACCGAGGATCAGCAGGCCCTGTGGTTTGATAGGATGATATGGTGCCAGATTTTCTCCACTCCCTCTTTTGACACCATCTTGGAAAGCTTCCCAAACACCGTCACGGGTGGTCCAGGTTACGCAGATGTGATGCCACTTTCCATCATTGATTAGGAAAGGCAGTTTAGCAACCTAGAAGAAGACAGAAGATAAGATGTGAGAGTTTGCTGCATTGAGCCAAAAACGTACCGTTTAAAATAAGGTATAGTTTTGACTGGTAACACTTGATGGTCTGGAGGTTAATTTTTACTCTTACGTTTACTGCCCTGTGCATCACCTGGATCTAGAAACACAGTGCCCACTCTCCACCCCAGTTAGCCCCTCTGCACTCCGCAACAGCTTGGTCAATTAAATCTAATAACGCCATCCTGACCCAAAAGCTTTGCTGTGGAAACACTGTGCCCACCGTCTGGTCTCTCCCCAGGTCACCCTGGTGAGTTAAGCAGCTCAGTTTCGAGCCACAAACCCCTTTTAGCATTGTTAACTATGTTATCACTGTTGGCTGTGTTAGCACTGTTAGCAGTGTCAGCATAGCCAGTGGTGCTAACTTAGTTAACAATGCTAAAGGGGTTTCGCAGCTCACAATCAAGACGCTCACTAATTTGGGGCCGGCCTACCCCAAGGGAGGAGAATTTGTGAATCCAAGAATGGCGAAGACATGGCCCGCCCTACTCTGCCTCTCATTGGCTTGCCCTCACTGCAACAAATTGTCCTGTAAAATTACTGCAAACTACTGGCAGCTGTAGTTACCAATATCCTACTGTTATTTTATAGTGTCAATACTGTATACTTCAACAGTATATAACATCACAATTTACAGTGCGTCACTATATTTTGAAAAAAAAAAAAAAAACCCTGTACGTTACTGTTAAATTTGGCTGTATTTTTACAGCAGTAATTTTGGCATCAGAAAGCATCAAGATGGACAGGGACTGTCTATGGAAAATAAAGTACATTACTTTAAAAATTTGGCCCTATTTTTACATTAATTTGTTACAGTGCTCTTATTTTTACCCTAAAAAATGCTCTTGCCTAACCAATCCAACCAACAAATGCAACGAGTGCTAGCCAATCAGAGGCGGAGACATTTCTTTGCTATCCAAGTATTAGCAAATCCACAGCAACATCATCCCACTACCAGGACGGCATTACCAAATTTCCCCCCCCTCTCAATGGAAAGCAGTTTAAAATGCAACGCTAAAGCCCACACTTAGTCAATGGTGCACTGAAGCAATAGGAGAGGCTTTATATTTCATACTTTTTTGTTTTTTCTCTTAAAAATTATTCAGTTAGTTACTTGTTTATTGGTGTCGGGCTACCTAAAGCAAAGATAACCAAAATTGACATCCTTATTTTAAAGGTCCAGTGTGTAGGATATAGTGGCATCTAGTGATGAGGTTGCAGAACTGAAACTGCCAAACGTGTAGGACAACTATGGTGGTTTACTCAAAAATACTAATCTTCCTGTAGAGAGCCAGCGTTTGATTTGTCTGTTCTGGGCTACTGCTGAAGCACATAGCTGACTCCTGGGAGAGGACCTGGTCCAAAAGTAGATATACAAAGTTTATTCTAAGTTTACAAAAACACGTTGATTCTTATTTATGAACTAATGAAAACTCAATAATGAATATTATATACTATATCTGTAAAAGGGTGCCCCTTAAATCCTATACACTAGACCTTTAAAATCCACACATGGCAACATATCCACCGTGTGTTAGACATGCCTTGTCATTTATGAGTATCTCCATCGGGTTGTTGCCCCACTCTATGAGGACCAACTCGTTGGCTTGACCCGGAACTGCGTAGGAGAAAGGTGTGCCCACTCCGGGAGACGCATTGGACTTGAGCCACATGCACACGGTGAGGGCGTACATCTCTGGCAAACTCTTCTTCACTTTCGCGTACATGTAGTTGGTCCTCAGCGGGAACGTGAGCTGGAATTTATCCAGAGGCCTGTTTTCTCTTTGACCTGTGGAGAAAAATAGATTATAGTTGGCTTCAAATAGGGAGAGGGAAGCATGAGTGTGTTTTTCATTTTGTCAGATATATCAACGCACACATCCTGGGGATTTACATACTGTAGGAATTACACGTTACACAACAAATCCACAATCTCCAGATTTGCTTTAATCTCGCAAGATAAATCTATCACAGGTTTCATCTGTTGTTTTCCTGTGTCGCCACACCTCTCTGTTTCACTGCCACGCATTTCCGTTTTTATTTTGCGGTGAGATATTGGAGGTGTCCCAAACTGGAGAGCGCACCGTGGTTTAACTTTAATAGCTCTCAGAGCAAATGGAGGCTCACTGCGTGTTTTTGAAATGGTTTAATCTGCATGAATTAGAGCAGGAAACTACAGGACGCACCGGGCTGCTCCAGCTTTGTGCGGATGAGTAGGACATTAAATCGAAAGCTGAGGTCGTAAAAGCTTATAATGCCAAACTGGATGCGCAGAGAGGAGATTTTTTTTTTTTTTTTGGCATTTTCCACCCTCACATGTGCTGTGGCGATCTCTGGATTGCTGATATTCATTTCTCATTTCCGATAATTACAACTATCCATCTCCACACTTACCCACCAAACCCTCCCAGACCTCATTCGCCCTTGTGCGTAAGATTCTTTCCAAACTACCTTTCTCCAAGTCGGTGATCCTCTGGTGTAGCGACGTGAGAGTGGACTCCACTCTCCCGCGCTGCTCCGTCTCATTTCGGAGTCCGGGCTTCCCCTCCTCGATGCTGTTCACTCGGGACAACACCTGCTTCTCCAAGTCGTCTATTTTACTTTGGAGCAGGTCTTTGAGGCTGTTCGCCTGCACCGAGTTGTTACTTCTGCTGAATTGCTGTTAGAGGAGGGGAAAAACAACATTTAGCGCAAATTAGAGAGTGGTTGTGAGATTGACTTTTTTTAGGCTTATTGCAGTAGGGTTGTTTTTGTTTTGTGTTCTCAGATGGCAAATTTTAATTGAAATCGGAAGCCCAAATCCCATATTTTATCGTATATAGTTATTATTCAAACAGAAAAGTGTTTTTGGACATTTTTGCGCAGTGACCAAAAGTGTTTTAAATGTTCCCAGAAGCAGCAGCCCTACCTCCAGGTTTTCTAATCTCTGCTTCAGCGACTGCAAAGTCTGTGATAGTTGCGTCAAAGTGTCAGCGGGGCCCCTCGATACATCCCCCATTGTGTTTTTGGTCCCAGCTTCTTTCCTTCGTCCCCCGGGTCGCGCGTCCCCGGGCTCGCCGCCGCTCTGGCTCTCACACCGAGCCAACTTTGAGGTCAGTTCTCTGATAGTCTCTTTTTGGTTCATGATGGTCTCTTTCTGCTGCAAAACCGTCTCCCGCAGCTGCATAACAGTGGTCTTCAAGTCCTCTCCTGGCACACTGTTCTGCAAAGTGGCTGCGCAAATGTCCATATCCTTGGGTACGGACGTGCAAATGAACTGCGTCTGCCCGCCAAAGTCTTGAGAGGAACTCTCCAAAAACAGGCATGACAAAAGAAAAAGTCTCCAGCAGATTCCTTCTTTCTTCGTGGCCTGCATGTCTGCGTCTGTGTGGTTGTGGTTTTCTCTTTAGAGCCGCAGTGACTTGACGCGCTCGTGTCCCCTTGTTGTTGTAATCCGCCTGTGAGAGTGCAGCCGGTTTTTATACAGCCAGCCCGGTTCTGCGCAGAGCAGGTTCACTGCATCACGACCGGAGGGGAGGGAATCGCGCTGTCCCTGTTTAATCGGCTCCAGGAGCAGCGTCACATTCAAGAGATGAAACCCATTTTGCTTTCGGGCTCCCACATGTTAAATCTTTCATCACTTCGACTATTTGTCATTCCTCGCTGTGTATTATTCATCTGGAAAACGCGCATTTTGTAGGCAGTAAAGAGGGGTTTGCTTGCGTGGCGGGGCGCCAAGAGAGCCAGCTGTGTTTGTTTTGTTTTTGCGCACACAGAAAACTCTCTTGCACACACACACACACACACACACACACACACACACACACACACACACACACACACACACTGTAGGTGGATGCAGATCAGAAGTTGCTGCTTGTTGTCGGCGGAGTCCCCGCAGATTCAGCACCAAGGACAGCTCCGACCACATCACGTTATCAGAGAGCAGCGTCTGAAGATGCTGCTTAGTCTTAAGTTGTTGGGTGTCTTTTTCTGTCTGCACGGCTCAGCTGAGAATACACTGTAAAATGTTTGGCTGTACGTTTACAAAAAAAGCACTGGCTACTAGATGCACCACTTTTACACAAAGTTATCTTCTCATTTTTACTGTGAAATATGAAAGATACATAACGTGAAACTGGAAATAATCAAAGCATCTTCATATCTATATCACTGTATCATTTTTATGGTGATTGACTGTGGAATATTGCAGCTACATCCTGAAAAAACTGGAAATAATCATAGAATATTTATATCTGTCCAACTGTGTCGTTTTTACAGTAATTTATTGTGAAATATTACAGATACATCCTGTAAATTCCTGGAAATCCTTAACAGTGCAAGATGCTGAGATTATTTCCAGGATTCTACAGGATGTAACTGTAATATTTCACAATAAATCACTTTAAAAAGGCTTCAGTAACTTACTGTTAAAGTAATGCAACTAGTAGCCAGTAGTTTATTGTAAAGGAACAGTCAAACATTTGTAGTGATTTATTGTGAAATATTACAGTTACATCCTGTAAAACCCTAGAAATAATTACAGCATCTTCATATCTATATCACTGTATCATTTTTACAGTAATTTATGAAGAACATATTACAGTTAGATCCTTGAAATAATTAACAGTGTAGTGTGCAGATTCACCTTGTGTAAACATGAAGACCGCATTTCGTATTCTTTATTTTTCTCAGTTTTCCCCCCAGTTTTGCGATCCGACATGTTTATTTAATGATTATTTTTATTTTTCAGGTCAAATTTATAAGCAAGCTAATTTATACCCTCCACACACACTGACAGGCACACACTCACACACACACTCACACACTGATAGGCACATACTCACACACTCACTTTTTCCCCACAGACCCTTTCTCTTGTATTGGTGATCTGCTCTCCACATCACTGCCATAATCATCCCTCAGTTTCTCAAATGATAATCTGTCCCCAAGCAATTTACCCTATCTATTATTCAGGAAGGACAATTTTATTATTTTTCCGCTGCCCACTCGGCTCTTATCTATTCAGTCAATGTTGAGAATAAAATGAAAGCATTTTGAATAAGTAATGAAAACATATCGGCTCTCGGATTAAAATTGATTTCTTTTGAAGGATGAACACGGGGAGAGGTAC
Organism: Plectropomus leopardus; assembly: GCF_008729295.1. Taxonomy (NCBI): domain Eukaryota; kingdom Metazoa; phylum Chordata; class Actinopteri; order Perciformes; family Serranidae; genus Plectropomus; species Plectropomus leopardus. The sequence goes on along the minus strand of NC_056479.1, from coordinate 23,243,290 downwards.
ACAGCATCAGAAACCAAAATCAGCATGTGACAAAAGGATAATAGATGGAGGAGGTTACATAGGTCACAGTATAATTATAATCATCTCTACCAGGTCTGTAAAGCTAAATGCTTAATGGCTGCAGGTGCTTTTCAAGAGGCGGGATATTATCACAGAATCACCGATTAAATTGTTGTCAGGAGGAAGGACTTCATTTCAGAGTGTATTCTAAGATCTGTAGCAATATACAGTTAGAGTGTACTGATTCTATTAGTCTGTCATATGATTAAGTGACAAAATGTTGCATTTGAGGGACTAGTGCAGCGTCCGTTGCCTGTCTGGAAAGAGCTGATTGATTGGCCTTTAGTGTTTTTGAGAAGGATGCTTGCATACAATCAAATTCATACTCAACATTGTGCTTCCTTTTGGTCCAGAGCAATGCACTCACCCAATTGCAATGCAGGAGTCTTAACTGTGTGGTATTAATACTTTTACTGTTTATAGTTAGGGCGAGACACTACAGGTGAAAACCTTTTAACTGCATTGATCAATTCTGAGATTATGTGTTGTTTTTCTTTCATAACATGTCTTCTTTCAGACTGGTGGAAAGAAATATACATTTAGGGGTTTATTTTAGTTCAGATTTCTGTTCAGGAAATGTATGCAAAAAACACTTGTTTAATTAAATAATTGCTCACATGCATATTTAATTAAAAATATTCTCCCATCACTGCAAGCAGCCTACCAACATTCCTAGTTAAGGAAATAATGAAATTTAAAGCAACATAGCATCTACCTGTGGCCCCCTACTCACTAAGTCTGCCTCTGAAAATCACACTTGTGGGCAGAAACACAAGGGAAATGCACTAAGCGGATGTATTACTTTCCAAATAGGCATATTAATCGCTTGCTTTGATTTACAACTCCCCAAGCACCAATGCTTGGTCAGTGACCCTCATTGACAAATACCAATGCACCAAGAAACCCCTTTGAGATGCAGCAGGCAGCAGAATGTTTTTTATTCTGAAAAGACAAAATGCATTTACGGAGTTTAAATCCACCCATTTTTCTTGAGCCTCCAAAACTGGCACTGGAGCAGTACCTGGAACATCATGGTTTGACGTATAGGGCCACTGAACAACCATGTGTTGGACATAACCATTGCGTTAATTAAGTAAATCATGGATTTGAGTAGTGGAGTTTTTTTTTTTTTTTCAAAGATTATTTATTGTATATTGAATGTGTTGTGTGTCCATATTGCACTAAATTGGACAATGCACATCCTTGGTTCCCTAGTAATACACCTGCCAAGTGTGAAGTAGATCGGATGAATGGTTCTTCAGATAATTGAAGGACATACAGAAAGAAAGACAGACAGACACTTGTTGCTTCCAAGTTAGATTAAATGTGAACTAAGTCTTGTTACATACAAGTTACATACAATTTTCTATGTAACATCATTTATCTTAAAGATGAATGACCCCTCTGATGTTTAATCATTATGTAACAGCTTTTTGGCATTTAAAAGTTATTGCGTGATGATCTTAAAGCACATTAGGGAAAATAAACTGTGTTATAATATGTGACATAACTTATCAGCATTTACAGATTGTTTATTTGTTGGCTCTCCGACGTCTCTCGCGGATTACGGTTAGTTTTTCTGATGCAGCATCATCTAAGAGGAATGAAAAGGGAGAGAGGTTTTACTCTGTGTCCGTAATCCAGAGCTGATGGGCTGTTTTTGATATTATGAAAAGCAAAAATGCAGGTGAAAGTAATTTCTTTTGAGCCTTTTAGCGCAGCATGAAATTCATAAGAAAAAGTGGATTTGAGGTTATGTAACTCAGAAGTTTGTGTAACAGGTTGCCACAGGAGGGCTGCTTATCTCAAGGTTTTTAGGAAAGGGATAAATGGACAGGAAAACCCAGGTCAACAGCATAGAGCCAAAGACTTTGTCCAAACCCTATTTTGTGGCACACAAATAGAAGCATTCTCAAACAGTGAATGTGAAAAGCAGTAACATCGGCATAGTCAGGCTTTTAGCTGCATTGCCTTTGGGTAAAATATAAACAGACAAAAACACCCTGAAACTTTATTAAATGTTATGCAACATGAAGCCTTGCACTCTGGCCCTGTCAGAGCACCCGAACTTTTAGAGCAAGAAATGTGAGTAAACAACTTTTTTCTCTCCACCATCTCAACCATCTGGAATTATTTGCTTGTTATATAATTAGACCACAGTGCTTTCCAATTCTTTGCAGAGGACATTCATTATTACCTTTCGAAATGCTGTAATTATTAATGAGCAGAATAGACAAACGACTGACTCGTTTCAGTATTTTCTGTTTTAGTTCGGTGGAGTTTGTCCAACTGTATGTGCTGTATAATCATGCAGAAAAGCCAAGATATCGCCTACCCTGTGGGACCAAAGTAGCATAGGAAAATGTCCAAAGTCTAGCGCTCATTATGAATTCATTATTTAGTGCTTCCCACACAAACACGTCTCACAGCCATATGTTTAAAGAAGAATCTTCACTCCTCTGCGCTCCTCAGAAACATACTGTGTTCCTCTCCTCTCCTCTCCTCTCCTCTCCTCTCCTCAAGTAGACACTGAAATCACGTTGTTATTTCGCTGCCTTTTCAGTCTCTCAAATTAACATTTTCCTCTGGATGCCACAAGTTCACCCTGTAAGCATATCGAGTTATGCTGTGATTAAAAAAAAAAACCCATTGTAACAGCTGTTGAATTTATAATGTTGTTAGCCACGATGTGCATGAAATAATAATAGGGTTTGGATGAAATGATTATTTGTTGTTCCGAGTCATTGTGCTAGACATGACGGCGCAACAATCTGTGACACTGGAGATACTAATCTCATACAAACAGCTGCCAGTGGCTCTTACCATGATCGTACACACTATACTGCCTCGGCTCTGTTAGAGCCGTGCTGCCGGGCCGCTGTCCACCTGTTGTGGCGAAGCGCATCTCCTTAATAATGCATTCAAGCACAGTGGAAATGCTTTCTCCAGCACTGGAGATCAATAGTTGTAATTTCACATGTTGGCATCCTGCCTTGACTGGCTTTTTCTCCCTCACTTCTCTCTCCTCCCCACCTTCTGCTGTAGTGTGGTGACGGCCATTAAGGGGGAAAAAACATCCAGCGCTTCCTAGTTTGTTTTAAATCATTTTACATTTTCAACACTGAGAGTGTTTTGGAAAATTGTTTGTTTACATGAGGGCTGGGTATAGAGCAACACAGTTCTTAAAGGGACAGTTCATCCCCAAATTAAAATCTTTTCCTCTTACATGTAGTGCCATTGATCACTCTAGATAGTTTGGTGTTAGTTGCAGAGTGTTGGAGATATCAGCCGTAGAGATGTCTGCCTTCTCTCCCATATAATGGAAGTAGATGGCACTCAACTTGTAATGCTCAAATCGACATAAAAATATATATTTAAACTCAACAGCAATGTCTCTTTTCATAAATTATGACCCCCCGGTTACTCAAGGTAATTGAAAGACCTTGTTGTGAGCAGTTTCATGTAGGGGTCGACAGATTATCAGACTGGCTGATTACTGGGGCCGATTTTTGGCAATTTGTTAATTTTCTGTATCACATTTATTTGAGTGATCACCGATAAAATTAATTAGTTAAAAAGTGCAAGAAAGTGTCACCTTGGGAGACATAAGCAACATCTATACATGCAGTTAGATGTCCAGATAACCATCATCTGGCCGCTTTATTTGGCCATAAAATACATTAGTATGGGGGAAACACTGAAAGGACATCATGGTGATCAACCGTAATTTTTCAAGGTATCCTATACGATCAGGTTCAGGCCAAAGTTGCAAAACAATCATTAGAAATGTCCATTAAACAAGCAATTGTTCAACAAGAAAAAATGCATTAAAATGTTTCAAGATTGTATTGACATCTGTCACATTTTAGGTTTTCTATTACCCCAAAAGGGGCATGGCCTTGGCTTTTTGTGAAATACCCATATATGCTGGTAGTGTTTTTTTTAAAAATTGATTTATGTTCACGCTTTGTTTCAGCCCATCACCAAACCCATTTCACAAATCTGTTCTGTCCACTAAAATTAAGGATAGAGACTTAACTGTGTACCAGGCTGTAAACATGTTTATTCCTGCTGTAAAGTTGGCCATTTTAAACATGGGGGTCTAAGGGGATTGACCCACTTTTGGAGCCAGCCTCTAGTTGCCACTTCAGGAAGTGCATTTTTTGGCATTTCTGTGTTGGGTTCATTTTTAGTCCCAGAAGTTCCTGCTTGGGTAAAATATCATGGAAAAGTTATAGAACAGTTTTGAAAATTCATTGCTATAATTTGTGGGAGCCCTGAGGTATACTTAGTGTTCAAGTGTAAAAGACAGTTGGCAGGATAGTGGTTTGACAGACTTTCCAATAGCTAAGAAGTTGCACCTTGTTGTCACTTTGCAATAGTCACTGTGATTAGTGAAACAAAACTGATTCAGTCTCAGTAATTAGATAATTAGCTGCCCACCTACAATGTAAATATGTGCAGTATGTCTGGGGAAGCTAGAGGTCACTGACTCTGATGTTTTCCATGTCAGCGTAACTACTGTGTGGAACGGTCTCTGACAAACACTGGAAGGTATTTCATCATGTCTGTGAACAATAGTCTAATTAAGCTGCCTTACTATACCAGAGGAGGAAAACAGCTTCCATTTTAGGGTCACTGGAACTTTAGCATGCAGTGGCTGGTTAGAGCGAGGAAAATGTCACACACACAGTGTAAAAAAAAACAAAAAAAAAAAGCCCAAGAGAGGCTAATTAAGACATTTACACTCATAACTTCCCATCATTCTCTATTTTTTCGAGTTATTTCCCACATGGTCTCCAGATGGAGTTTTCCATACAGTATGCTTGCTTTCCTTATGTTTTATTAAAGGTTGTGATTTCATTATTTTTCCTTCTGCATGAGCTGAGCGCCCATCTGAAATTGATACAATGCATCATCTGACATTGGGATCATTTTCTGTGCCGAAGTCACAGTGCCATCGTCCTGCTGAAGATGATGAGGAAATATATAACAATGTGCACACGAAGTCTCTTTTTTTATCCCATTGCCCAGAGTGTGATGATTGGATACAGAATCCCTAAATTACTGTTTGTGCATGAGGCTTTACGACTCACTCATTCATGATTTAATTTTTCTGAACTAATCTGCTGCCAGATGCATGGGAAGCACTCACATACTATTTTCATAAAAAGCTTTATGCTCTGCAGTTTCTGTGTAAATAAGCAAACCGGCTTCTTGCACGGCACCCATACCACTGATTGCTCTTGCTGTCTTGTGTGTGTTTGGATTTTAAATATAATCAGTTTTTTTTTAGCTGGCTGCTAGTTTGTTGAGTTGGCTTTTCTAGATTTTAATTTCAATATCATAAAAAATATCCAGCCTCTAACTAAGAACAGATATATGCTTGCCTTTTTTCACATAATATCTTATTGGCCATGCTTTCATTTCTTTTAAACTCATAGAAGTTATAGTCAACAAAACTACATTAACACTAAATTAAAGGGGCACTCCACCAATTTAACACATTAATTGTCAGGGAGAGGGCTACTTAGCGTGTGAGAAAACGTTTGAAATTTCTTTATAGGAACTTTGTCAAGCCTGGAACAATCACCCTGTTTATGTCATCAGGCTGATCTCAGCTCGGGCTGGAGCTGGCTGACTGGCTATTTCAGGTTTAGCCCAATGGATCAAACGCTGATAGTGGAACAAGTTATTTCACAGGGTTGTGACACTCCAAAAAAGTGCTTAGACTGATTTACAGATGCATCTTTTGCCCTGTAAATCAATGGGAAAAAGTCTCAACTTTATTTAAATGAAATCTTAAATAACCTCTTTAACATGAACACATAAGAAGCACTTTGTAAACAGCACTACAAAGATAAGTAAAATGCCTCTGCTGTAAATGCTCATATCTCTGTTGGGCAGTCTCTTCTTAATCACTGCTGCTCCTCTTTGCAGGTGCATTTCAATATGTGCTGTGTAGGCATATGTTGTCATAATGTTTGCAACTTTTGGTATGTTAGATCATTTTTTGTAGTATTTTTTTTCTACAAATGTGTGTAGAATTTAGGCACAGAGGATTTTGCTTCTTTCGTAAGCATAGTCCTTTTTGCACAAGTATGTATTTTTAATTGTTTTGTCAACCCATTATAGATTTCTACATCACTATGAGCCCGTAGAAAATGAGATGCCGATCAGTAACTGGAAGAACATGGTTTCTACAGAACATTGATTTTTCTTTGTCTTCTTATTGCCATTGCTATTAAAATTTGACTATTGTTTTGGGATGAGTGTTAGCAGCACAGTAAGCTTACCGTACCTGAAGGGATGTTACATTATGAATTAGACATCAGACATTCTCAGTATCACATCACAAATGGCCTTGTGGATTTGATTTCAATCTCAGCTCGGATTCCTTCAGCACTGTCGAAGGCTGGCTGCAGAGTCCTCTAACACTGTGCTGCACACTTTTATTGCTTTGAACCAAACTGTTCTCACTGCCTTCCAAGAGGAAAACTTGCTCTGAGTAACAGATTGTGTGACAATTTTTACAGCAATTTCACAAATGAGGCCCACTAAATGGTAAATGTGAATTATTATTGAACACACTTTAAATCCAAGTGAGCACAGCCTTTAAAAGCCATCATACTGCATGTACATGATTTATAGATTTTTTTTTCTTTAGATCCTGATAATCCAAAATTGGTTTTCTGTTTTGCATATAAAGTGATAGATGTAAGTGAAGGTTCAGCATAATATACAAATTATATGTAAATGCAATAAAAGACCATGCATATTTAGACTACATACTGTGACTCACTACTGCATCATCTGCTTCTCTGCTCAATTCAGTCTAAGATCATGACATTGTTTTGTAAAAGCAGCATTTTTTTTTTTTTACCAGCAGCATGTGTTGTTTACTGCATTATGTGACACGTGGGAATGTTTATTCTATATGTTTTCGGCATGTGTGTCTATGACACTGAACAGCTAGCCAGGCATGAGCAGTGTGTAGGTGGGAGCCTCATGTTTGTGCAGCACTCAGCTGTCAAAGAAGCTGTGGAAGCATGACGTGCTGTCAAGAGATGCAGTCTAATGAAGGGATGTACTCTTGCCGAGCAACACAAAAGGAAAAGTGACTGACTTGCTCAAGGCCTCTGTCTGGCACCTTCTCTCTGCAGGAGGGACTGAAGACATCATGCTGGATCACGCCTAGCAAAAGAAGTAAAGGTTGCTGCAGAAAAAGTTGTGCCGTTGCTAACTTATTAAGATTCAAACCAACCCACACTGTGTTAGTGGAGGAAAGATTCCTGCCTGTTTTACTGATCAACAGCAATTAAAAAACTTAGAAGGAATACTCAGTGAAATGCTGCTGCTGTCTGTTTCAGATAACTGTGTGTCTTAGAGATTGCATTATAAAATTCTGCTAATGAGTTCTTTTGCAGTTGTATCTGAAAAGATTTGGCACAATGTGTGACCTACCCTGAACAGTCTTAACTAAAGATTCCTTGTGGAGGTTTGGGCCGTTGGTGGCAGAGTGGAGCAATGTTTCTATGAGTGGGTTTGCAATGTTCACAAGCACTTTGGTACCACAATAAACAGTCCTACTGCAGATTTCATGCTGTTCCACTGACAGTTAATACTATTACACGCAGACAAGTACAGAAATTTGCCTGCAGATTCAGTGAAGACAAATATGTTGTATTCTGTCTTGACTCACACTTTCAGTTTTTGTTTATCTTAAGTATGTACTGCAGCTACTTTTAAAAAGTACATACTATGTCATACAGTACTCATACAATTAGGACATCCTACTTTGTTGTAACATTGTCCTTTGAACTGTAACCCTCATGCTTATATTCTGTCATAGTCCACAGTGCAAAATTTAAAGAAAAAGAAAAAGTATGGAATGCAGCCGATCTTAAAAGTGTCTTTAAGATAACATTACGTTATAACATTCAGTTATAACTGTATGCATTGTAGATTGTATGTAGATGATTGTTAGATTGTTTACAGCCAATGCGGCTTCTTTCTGCTCTCATCTGTCTTCTGTTCAGTCTATGTTACGTGTGCCAAGTGGGGGCCTGTCGTCCATCTTCATATACATCTTTGTTCACCTCCATCTCTATTTAGTGCACTTTTCAACCTTAAAAAGTCTTGAAATGATCTTGTAGTTGTTTTATGAAGAATGAAATGTATTCAACATGTTTCTTAGACCTTAAGGATAGACGAGAAAGATTAGATAAAAAAGTTTTTTAAAAAAAAACCTTCAAGAAGTCTGCACACTCTGAAGGTACAGCTACATCCACACAGTCATGTACTGTGATGTTTGCAAGAAACCTCCATTTTTTAAATGTTTTTTTTTATACTGACTGGTAGTACAGATAATAAACTTGAAAGTCCAGTTTATCCCCATCATATCTCCTGTACGTCCTTGCTCAGGTCAGATGCGGTTGTATTTGATTACTCCTTGTCAATCCATATCCATAAGTATATTAATGTGAGCATTAAAGGCTTCTGTCTGTATGTGATGTCCAGCAGGCACGCCATGCTTAGAGACTGTCTGGCCTTGAACTGTGAATTACAGTATATGCACAGGGATATTACTGTGATGTAATGTAGGAGAGGATAATCTGAGACCATGTAAGTAAAGATGTATTGATCTTTCAGTACATCAAGGTCGCTTCCCCTCTCTCTGTCTTTCCTTCTTTATGTGTGTGTGTGTGTGTGTTTGTGAAGAGGGGCTGATGCAGATGTGTGGGGAAGACTCTGTACAGTACACACACCAGAGACAAAGTGTCTGCTGAGCTGAAGATATCACAACTCACAATTACACTCGCACTGGTATTTCTGATGCTCTGCACAGTAACAGTGAGAGAAGACAGGCACGATGTTGCCCCTTTTAACAGGAAAAAAAGAAGGGCAGCATTAAAAAGAAAGTTCTTGATCAACTTTAAAGCCTCTGAAGGTCAGTAATTAAATGAATCATGCTTTAATGCTTGTAGATGATGCTGATCGCCAACCTGATTTAAAAAAAAGTCCCAACATGATGCATAAATCAACGCTTCACAGCCTCTCCCACAACTTTATGAACCCTGTAACCCAGCAAGCTTGCGTGGATGTGTGTGTGTGTGCGCGCGCATGAAAAAAAGAGCAGGATCAGTGCCTCCACATGAAGGCTCCCCCTCCCCGAGCTTCTGCCAGAGAAGAGCCAGCCTTGCATCTGTGTGGAATAATAAAACTGTGTCAAAAAGTGCAGGCAAATATTTCTGTACCAGCACTCTCTGTAGGGAACGGAGCTCAGACAACTGCAGCAATCTCTTCTTTATTCTTCTTCTCAAGCTCTCTTCTTCATGCTTCCGCTGTTCTCCAGTTTCTCTGCACAGATTCAAAAGTGATTCGCTGCTATTTTCCTTCCAAGAACAGTCTCATTCTCTTTTACCGCTCCATTTTGTCTTGTTAATGCAGTGGCCGCTCGCCGCAGAAGACCACTTTCACCACACACACACACCTTTGCCAGGCCTCTCTCAGGAGGGAACCAAAGCCGCCTCTCTCACAGCAACATCAATAATACAACTGAAGCACCCCCGTCCCCACCCTCCACCACTGGCATCTAAAAATAGTCCTCCTTTTTTCTTCAATATTTAATTTGCCATTTCTATCTCTCTATCTCTTCCCCCTTTTCTCTATTCATTGTCTTTAAATAGGTGATGAGGAAAGATGTCAACAGATGAGTCTACGCTTCCACCTTCCCACTTACTTCCCATCAAGTATTCAGTCTTCCCCCAAACCCACAAACCTCATTTCTCCAAAACACTGTCTGCACGGCCAAGTCATACTTCTCCTCTGGCCCTACAGTATGTCTCAGTGTGTTGTTTTTGTACTTTATGTATGAATATAGGCCTAAACAGTTACCACTTCTGAATTACTGACGTTAAACCATCAGTTTGGTTCAAGACTTGACCACCACTGTGCCGTTATAACTAAGTTCTGTATTTTAAAAGTTTACAGAGGACCTGTTATGCTTATTCACAGGTTCATACTTTTTTTTCTACCAGAACATGTTCATCAAAAAACACTTTATTTTCCTCATACTGTCTGTAGTGGAATTCACCTTATAGATTTACAATAATAACTAGATACCAGATGCCAAGATGATGCCTACTTAGTCCAATGGAGATTTGCAAAAAAAGAAAAAAAGCTGCCTACTTTACTTCCACGGTATGCAACCCATTGAATATTTGCAGTAGTGTTTCTCTTGAGTTCCCAGCTCATACACTTTACATTGTTATGGTGTCACAGATTTATAAATATTTTTTTTTGCAGGTTATTTATTTATTTCTATATTTTTTATACCATTCATTTGATGGGGACAATGCAAAATTGTCCCCATCAATAAGTTAGTAGAAGTTAGCTGCTTCGCCACTTTCAGCTCCTCTAAGTATCTTGTGTGCTTGCATTATGAGCCCCACATTGTGAAAGATCTAGGTAATTTCCAGGAATATAAGTGAATTTGAACTTTTTTGGCTTCATGCACCACTGAGCAACTTTCATGTGAATGAACAAGGCCTGCCTCCAATGCTATATACAGTTCTCTTTATACATCCACGTTACAGCCTCACAGAGACGCTAGCATGGCCGTAAACTCTTGTTTCCATATAAGATCAAAAACTAGGTAAGTGAATTTTGTCACTGACAAATATCATTAAAATCAGTGCAAAATTAGAAAGACAGTAGTAGGAGTAGAAAGAGAATAACAGCAGGGGAACTAGATTAGCTTTAATCTACTTTGTTATTTATTAACTGAGATATTTACTTTGATCTCTGCTGAATTTAAATATCTTTGCATGAGTCCCATTAAAAAATATCAATCTAAAAATCCCTGATTTGTCCTTCCCTCGGGCCTGCTGTGTTCACTTTGCTGCCGATATAAAGATAATAGTCTGTCAAAAGAGTTGTCCTTGCATTCTCTCCTATTACACAGTACTTTCTGAAACAAGACAACGGCATTAACCATAATCAATGCATGCGAGCTTTAATCCGTCATCAGCGGAGCAAGCAGAACGAGAAATGCTTACTGAGACGAGTATATCCGCTCAAAGCACAGTCAATCATGCATCACACATTTCATAAAAACAACTATCTTGCCACTGAGCAAATACAAGTTCCCTTTCACGTAGGAAGTGATTTCCAGAGGTGGTTGAGTTCACCTCGCCCGCTGCCGTGTGTGTTTTCAGTTTGGCTGTTGATGTTGTGGTTGAGGCTAACACAGCCTCAGACTGGAGGAGAGGAGCGCTCTGCTGAGAGATGACTTTTGTTATATAATGTGTCCTAATGGGGTGCACAGGTTCCTGCTGATGGGCAGGAGATTGCTGATGCTGGACTTGGCCATGCTTACCCATCACTGCTTTCATTTGTGATTTACGTCTCTTCATCTCTGCTATCTAATACGCAGCATTTGTACTGATGAAAGCACATGAAAGAATAATTGCTGGAAACAAAAATATTTCCAGGATACATTTTCAGTGGCAGATTTAATTTATTTTTTTCTCTTTCAATACAATGAACTATGGCATGTTGACTATTTCAGCAACATTACAGTTTAGCTCTCCCTTTGCTCATTATTCATGTCTTTTTAGCTTTGTGCTCCGATACATTAACTTCAAACAGTAGTAAACAGTGGATTAATTCTCATTGTTTTAGCCTCATAAATCATTCCAGGTTCTTCTTTTAAGATTTTTGCAAACATATTTTCACAGGCACAGTGTAATGAGGTGTGCAAATTGGTTTTGGCAGGCAGGATTACGGTCGTATTTGTGCAAGGCCACTGTATCGGCACAGGGTTTACCTGAACAACATTTCACTGTAATGATGATGGAGTTTGTTTTATCATCAAATACAGTTTGGGTCATGTTAACAATGAAATGCTTTGCTGAATCTGAAATTAGGCCATGACATAAAGCACATGCGAGATTTGGTTGTTATGTAATTCCATTAGTGGACACAAAAATGCACAACATTGCAGTGTAATTCTTTTTGACTGCTTGCGTGAAAGCACAGCATGCTTTTTGGGAAATATCCAACTTTGTTTATGCTATAAAACAGTCTTTAATTACCACTACTTTAAGAAAATTAAGCTTTTCTAACCAGCACTTTAGAAGTATAAATATCACTGATGCAACTACAGATCCGTGATGCCAGTGGGGGCTTTTCAGAAGCACAGGATCCAGTAAGCGTCTACCTACTTTAAAATCAATCACAGCATAAAGCCTTCTGCTCTCAGAAGACTGAACTTCTCACTCAAGCTTTCTTTTGTTTCTCACTAACCTCAGAGAGATCTGCCTGAAAGCAAGGGAAAAGTTTGAACACAGTTTAAATTCGCAGAATATATGCCTGTCAAAGTACATCCAGATCTGACAGAAACTTTCTGACAACAGTTTGTACAGTAAGTGAACTGGTCTTAAAGGAATACTTTGCCCCCCAAATGATCATTTTACTCACCCCATGACTTAAGAAGAAAACTTTTTCTTGCATGCCTCCACAGTGAACGAAGAATCCAAAAACTGTGAAGATTCTTGATGAATTGAAGTTGTGGGGGTCAGTGTTTAACAAAACTATTTAAAAACATCTGTTTACAACCTCTCACACAACTCATGCAGTATAATCCAAGTCTCATTTATCCAGTCGTATGTTTAGTACTTCCCAAACAGATAATCCTCTCCGACAGAGAACTGAGCTTCAAGTGAAACTCTATTCTCTCTTTAAAGCCAAATTTCATCAAGAGTAATGAGTCCCAAAACCTGGAAATCCTCCAGTTCCCTCGTCTCAAAGTCAATAGGTTTTTTAAATGTGTTTTTGGCTTGAAGCCTTAAATAAGGTCTGTGGTTAACACAACTGAAAAGAGTTTTGCATTTTGCTCTACAACATAGAATATGTTGATAAATACGCAACATGCAAACTTTGAAACTATTATGTTTCTTTAAAAAAAGAAAGTTGCTAAAAAGTGGCTAAATGAGTTTACAGGACATCATCACAATAAAAAGTGCCAAATATGTCTTGTTGTGGGGGTGATGCAACCGTAGTGTAGTTTGTTTTAGCTTAACATTATCTTTTTACTTATGCCGATTACATCGAGGCTTCAAGAAGCCAAAAAGCGGTGTTCGTCTGTGAAAAGGACTCTGCTGAGCAAAACGTGTAAGTTTCATAAACCTTTGTTTACCACAGAGCTTCTTTTCTGCATTGATCCAAAATCCAATGAAAAAATCCCATAGGCTTTTCATTGAGTGAACCAGGGTGATGTTAGCTTCTGTGTTGGCCTGCAGAAAAATGTCATCCCTGAGGTATTCTGTTGACAAAAAATTTTACCTCGGGAGCTGCTGGTCCACTGCTGCCTTGATCAGTAGTTTGTTTTTGTCAATATGTGACTTTGGTGAGTCTGAACTCATCCTTTAAAATAGCCAAGGCACACAGTAACACAAACAATCTACCAATCAAGGCAGAGGTAGACCAGCAGCTTCCATGTTCAGTGAAGTAAAATGACTGTTTTTGTCATTAAAGTCTGGATCACAAACTATACTGACCAGTAGAAAACAGCTCACTGAAAGCCTATCACTCAAGCAGAGTTAAAAAAAATTCAACCACCATATAGTTGCCATGGGTACTGAAATGAGATATTTTGTTTATTTTTTTGCACAGGGCTGTAAATATGTTTATTTCTGTGAGGTGGACATTTTAATATGGGGAACTATGGTGATTGGATGTGCTTTGGAGCCAGCTTCATGTGGCTAGTTGATGAATTGCAGTGTTTGGCACTTTCTCATTGGTGTCATTATCAGTCTTGGAGGTTTCTTGATTATACTGCACGAGTTGTGAAAAATAGTTTTGATATTTTTTTGCTATTGTTTGTCCCCTTTTACTTCAATTCATCAATAATTTTTTTAATGTTTTGGATTTTTCATTCTCTGTGAAGGCATGCACAAAAAACTTCACGATTTCAACATAACACGAGTTTAAATTATTGATACACACTTGATCATTTGATGGGTGACGTATTCCTTTAATGGATGGAGGTACTCACTTCACCATGATGCCACGCTCTGCTGTGCACTGTGTCGTGGGTACAAGAGTGGGTGCAGACGTGCTTTCCCTTCAACCTTCTTATCATACCACATCAGCATCATCTTTTTAATGTTGTGTTTGCAGCCAGTTGTGAATAACTGAGTCATGTACAGTGAATTATTTTAGATGTTTCTGAGCACTGGAGCAAAAACATCAAAGTAGAGCACATTGAATTCATTTGTGGTTTACCCAGTTCAGTGTATACAGGGAGTGAATTGGTTGTCATGTTGCTTTAACTCTTGAAGTACAGTAAGTAGAGAGTGCAAACTTAAAACAAACTGTATGTAATAGTACAAAATAAGTTACTAACATACCGGCAAAAAGGTAATGGCTCCTGGTTTCTTTTTTATATTAACATAAAGAAACATTAGTCACTCTACCATTGTGGCTAAGTGAGCTGTTAGCCTGGTGTGAAGAGAGCTCTCACGCCAGCATATTACAAAGTCGGCGAACCCCAAATTTTGCTTTGGCCTTGCAGCATCACTCTCACATAAAGCCCTGCTAAGGGGGACATGTTTAAGTCCCTGCATGTGCCGCGGGGTTGAAGATGCGTGTGAAGCTTCCATGTTTTCACAGACGTGGATGTAAAATGTAAGTGGTGCACAGAGGCATGGTGGTATATCAGGTAATAAGGCAGAGATGGTGTGACAGAGTTTTCTGAATAATGAATCCGCCTTCCCTTAATTAATGTTGAACCCCATTGTCCACTCTGCGTCTTTGTTTTCTCCAGAGATGGGTGGGAGACGCAGAGAAGGTGAGGGACAGCAGACCTTCGACACAGGACATCTATTGCCAACTGGGACCAGGACACACACACACTTTCCTCCAGTGATCGATGAAGACAACAGTGGTAATGGCCTTAACAGCCGAGCAAGGAGGGCGATCAGTGGCCATCGATTCAAGCCGCCGGGGGAACCAGTGTATGTCCCAGTCAAAGGTAATGTTTCACTGATTTCTTGGACCTGTGTGGTCAGTAGTAAATGAACAAACTATGACACCAGGTCATTCAGAGCTCTCTCATCGCTTGGCTCTGTCAGTTGTTTACTACCCCTCTTCCTCCCCTCCCTCTTTAACACCATGATGGGACAAGCATTATTCAAGGTTTGATGTTTGTTCATTCACCTGTAGGCACAATGTGCTGCAGCAGTGACGCCATGTAAACACAGGCAGCTCGATTCCATGAGTATGCTGCCTACTGATTTTAGGCTTTGCTTTGTACATTTGCTCAACAAGAACTTCAATTACATCAGGAGTTCAGAGAGACGTTGGCTTAAGGTTTGTAGCTACACAAGAGGAATTTCATCACTGAGACTCCTTGGATGTTTATGCTCAGGCGAATGCTAAAAGCCGTACTCTCCCGGTAGATTTTACAGGGGAATTGCCATATTCTCCAGTACTACATCTACACAAACGGCCTGCGGGTTTCTCAGCATGCACATAAAACAGTGCCTCTATATTTACCCTTTAAAAGCTTTGCTCCTTCTGCATTCAGGATGCTTTTGGAATAGCTTAAGACCAGGCAACGTCTTCTTCAAAGTGGACAAAATGTACTTTGCCGTGGTGGAATATCAGTGCCCCCAAAGGATCTTGTTGTCAAATGCCTGCCTGTTAGAAGGCATTTGGTAACTAGGACAGTAATGATCACTGACAAACTCTGGTACTCAGTACAGATAAGTTTGCATAATTCAGGCTTTAAGTGTGAAATGGGACAATAGGCCTCTTTTATCCCATATGCTAGTTGATGTAAAATCTCAATCTTTTGTTTAATTAGTCTCAGTGAGGCTGATTTAATGCAGCTCTCTGCACCAAATACTTTATTTTACAGTGCTATGGTCTATTGATGTCACGTTGGCTTTGTTAAAGACAGGCCGTCTATTGAACTCGAGTATTTCAACAGAAATCTAGAAGGTCTCTGAGGCTCAGACGCCTGTCGACACCAGAGACACACCTCAGAGCTCAGCAGCTGTCAATTCAAACTCACCGTGCCTCGCAGGTGCCAGCTCCGCTCTGCCTCTTATAAGCCTTTGTGCATTGATGAAAGTGAAGCGCCTGCCTGGGATACAAAATGCAATACTGCACATTTTTGCAAAGTCAAACTGACCAGTCTCTCAACTTACTGAAGGTTCAATATTGTCAGAGGGCTGAGCCGGCACTAAAAAAACCCAGCAGTGAGTGCATGTAGGAGAGGACAGTATGTACAGTGCTGTGTGTGCATGCATGTGTGTGTGAGAAAGTATGAAGCATGTGATTGCCGGCGTGGGATGGTCAAGGAGCAGTGTTGCAGCAAAATGAGCACAACGCCACTTAGTATAGCGTGCGGAGCATGGGTCTCTGGGTTCTGTCACAGATCAGTGGATCCATGTGTAGCAGCCACTCACCTCTGCCATCTGGGCCTCATAAAGTGATGGAGTGGTGTCATGGAGTTTGCTGCTGATCATTTTCGCTGACTCTCTGCACCAAGTTTATCTTACACTGCTGTTGGACTGATGCCCCACTGGCTTTGTGTAAGACAGGCCATCTGTTGAACTTGAGTACTTCAACAATGTGCATGCTTTAGTTCATGACTAAATACCTAGAACACAAACTACATTCCCAACAGCCTTAATTGTACTTTGAGTTAACCCTTTGAACGCAGCACAAGAAAATGATGTTGAGCCAAGTTTCAGACGCTTTAAAAAAGCTGTTTGTCCCTTTGAAAACTGAGCAAATTGATTTGAATTTCTTTCATAAATATGGAAAAAAAGGCAATGACCAACTTGGCAATGTCCTACACGTTGCATGAAATTAACTAAGGTGACAATTAAATTACGTTATTTAATCATTTTATTCCTTCTTGCATTCCTTCCTCTTTTCGTGAACATCCTGAAAAACAATCCTAAAAAGTCCAGGCTTCTTTGAACGGGCATCTTGTCTGTCAATATGAAATGTGATGATGTTTGATCAAGGTCTTCTGTGTTTTTTTGAGGATGGTGCTTATGCATGCTGTAGAGCCTCTTTTCTTGTTGGTTGACCAGCAGTCTCTTTGAGTGCTGCTAGAGTATTTGACGATTATCTTGACAATGGAATGTCACCAAGATCAACTTATTGTGAGTGTTTTTCCTGCAATTCTTGATGAAATTGTGTATCGATCCTGAATGGCTTTAGAAAGCCTGCCTTCATTTCTTATTCACTGTTATGCAACGATGCAGTAGTTAATTTTTTCAATCGGTCTAACCGACATATGCTTTAATAGGGAGCGTGTTTTCATCAGGGCTAAGAAGTTAGTTGCGTAACTGCTCCAAATCTGCCTCTGCTTTTCAGCAATAAGTTGCTGAAAAGTTTTACTGCCATATAAACTTAAAGAGAGTAGGGTCACTTTTTTAAAATGATAGATATTAGAGCACAGCTCCTGTGGAGTTACTTTACTTGAAGAACTAGAATGAACAATCAGCATGTATCATCAGTGCCTGTTGTAGGTTGTCCACCCATAAAAGTTTAGTTTTTGATGAATCATGCTTGTTGCCAATGCAAGAGCAAAACAACAAGCCGGCAGGAATAAGACAAATGTGTGAGGTCTGGAAAAGTTTAAAAAAAGTATCATCAACACATACAGCCATTTTTCTCCCTGCTACCCTGAGCAGCATTTCAACTCTTTGTTATAGTGACTCACTGTGTGTCTGTGTGAGCGCGCATCTGTGTGTGCTGTTTAAGGCGCTGTGGACACAGTGCACGGCCCGCTGTGTCTGTCTGATCTCTGGTGGGAGAGGTAGCTCCGGCTGAGTGGTCATGACCCTCCCACATAGTGGCGGGGATTCGGTGGAAAGGAAATGCAGACCGAGTGGCACTGAGCACAATGCCCACTCTTTAATATCAGCGGCTAATGCATCTGTGATCGAAACACCTGCTGCGGAGCGCTTTCAACTCGCCCCGAAAATGATCCGGCGTCATTGTCTGTGTCTGTCTGTTTGATGGTTACTATTATATTAAAAAAAAGCGGTGTCCTTTGAATAGCAGCAAAATTTTAATGCACCAAAATCTTTTCTCAACAGGCTCTTAAACATTTAATGGAATTTAAGTTCCAAAATGGCTTGTTTTCAGAGGGAATCTTTAACAGCTGCAAAAAGTTAACGGGTGGCCAAAGAGTGTGTACTGCTCGACAAATTGCTCTGACCTAACCCGACTTTCTCCGTCCCCTCTAACTCCTGACCCATCTCCACCTATCGATTTGTGTTCTGTTCCTGCTGCTTTGTTTATCTGACCCAGGCTTGGCTCGAATCTATCAGGAAGACTTCACTCTGCTCTCTGCTCTTGCTTGAAATGGACAGGGCGTCAGAGTTTCCTTTTAGGGCCACCGCAAATTGCCAATTTTCTACGTAAAAGACACCTGCTGTAATACATCATTGTTGACTCCTTGGGAAAGTGGAAAAAGCTGTGAGCTTTTTTTATTATCACAATTTTGTTCTGCAGTTCAGTTCTTCAAATAATGAGCAAGTTGCTATCAGCTTTTAATCATCATCAGGGATTATGAGCATGTTTACAGCTCAGGTCTTACCTGGTGTATGATGGAGTCACTTAGAGAAGCTGGAATAATGGAGGGTATTAGAGTTTTAATTGTGACCTTCATCTTTCCTTTGTCTTTAAAGGTCACTCTCTTATTGGACCCGAACTTGTTTCTGACTTTGCAGAGTCGATTTCAGACTGTCAAATCCGGCATGTTCCTGTGTGCCTCCTATCATAGCAGCATAGAGCAGAGTGTCCTTGAAACATATGCTCTGTCTCTAATTAAAGGAGAGCTCAAGGAAGGACTGAAGTAGCCCAAAGCGTATAGCCTTAATGAAAAAAAACAGTCCTTGTGTTCTTGTAAATGGTTGTCAATGCTGCACTTATTACCCAGGTCAAGACATATCAATCATGTAATGTGACTGACTGTTGAAAGTAAAAAAGAAAGTGAGACACAATGCAGTATTGAGAGGAAATGCATCATATAAAAAGATATATGATAATGTCATTTGAAATCTCCCATACGTACAATATGTAAGTGTCTGCTGGTAGGGGTCTCTCAGTCAAAACAATAACAAAAGAGGAAACAATGCCGTCATTTCAGTCAGTTTCTCTTGGTTAGGATTCTGTGAGTTTTCGTCATTCAGGAGGTTTTTACCGGGAGCCAAAGGGTTATCCACAAAAGTCTCCTCCTCTCCAAAATAAACCGACCTGATAATTCAAACACTGAATAAAGCTGTTTCACTTGAAAATTCAGTGTTTCTTCAACACGTCTGTTCAGCTTGTTTCTCTTTATTCTCTTATTTAAGATGTCGAACAACACAAATCCTGGCGACTGTGACCAGATGACACAGACCCTATTCTTGTTAGAAAAATACAGATGACTCTGGGTTTAAACATTGTTGAAAACATTTGGGATAATGTAAGCAAACAACTCACCAAAAAAAAAAACCAAAACTCACCTGGTCTATTTTAGACATTCAGTGCTTAAAAGTTAAATAGTATATACAGACAGAACATGGCTAGTGGTACAATGACATTCAGTCAGTCACAGTCAATAGAAAAACACCAACAAACAGAAACCCACCTGAAAAAAAAGAAGAGATAGTGGAGAAAAATTACTGAAAGAACCAGAGTTTGGGATGAGTTTGAACTTACAGGAAAAAATGGATGTTTGCAGCTTGATGGCAGTAATCACTCAAAAGTTGTTTACAGTTTGTTGTTCTGTAAAGTACTTTTCACTTCAGCCCGATTGTTTTTGAGGGCATCTGTGGAAAGTTTTCTTGGAAGAAAATGGGGAAGTCTCTTATTGGAACAGCAAGGAACTTTGGCACAAAGCGAGGCACCCTAGATGCATACTGTTAACCCAGATCTTCTCTAAATCAATAGTGGGGGTTGGACTTCACACGTCTCGTCTTCCACACTGACAGGCTACCTGAGCTGCACACAGTTTCTCTATCTCCATGTGGGAATCTTATACTTCGGCTGCGCCTGAAAACAAAAAGTCGGTAACCGTGAAACAGCCGGTCTGTTATGGGGAAGCCCACTTACCTCAACTTGAACGTATTTTTTCAGAGAGCTAGAAAGCAGAGATGTGCATTGGGAGAATGCACTTAGTTGGATTTGATCCTACATCTTTACTGCTGCATACGTGTGTCCATACTGAAAGCTCTCATTTATCTACAGCTTTCCCAGCAGTGACTCCACATTGGTGTTCATAAATTTAACAACGTGAGAAACATTATTTTTCTGGATCAACGGCAGATGTAGAGCGCTTCCAACAATCCACTTGTCTTACCACGCAGAGGCATAAAGCAATGGCCTTGTAGGCAGAACACATCGATACAAACCACAGAGCTGATCCAACATGATGCCATGTGCATGGTGAGCAAAATTTGATACAAGCGAATCCATTAAAGATTGACTAAATGTCATCAATAAAACCTGTAGAGCCCCACTGCAGTCCTTGCAGCAAGAACAGAAGCAAAATGTCTCACATAGTGAATCACAAGAATAACACTACTGCTGAGGTTTTGGACAGTTTCTATTCAGAGTATCTTTCAAATCAAGTAAAATAGTCTGTGGTAAAGGATTAAACATTTAACCCTTTGAAACCTGGATTGATTGTACTTTAACCTTTATATCTCACAAATAGAGAAATTGGTAGATTTAGTAAATTATTCTTTAAGAAGCTAGGGAAATATGTCCAGAGAACTGTATGTGTACCCATCATTAATATACGCATAATTATTTTTTACAGAATTATATTTTAAAATTTTTAAAATCTTTTTTTTTTTTTTTAAACTTTCCATTACTTTTTTTTAATTGGTTATTTTTATTTTTTTGATTTTCAAGTAATTTTCTTGTACATTTTTACTAATTTCGGGGTTATTTAATATAATATAATATAATAATACTTCAGTTGCTAATTGCCTTCTTCCCATGTTTCAAAAAACATAAATAAATAAAACTAATTTTTCCAGTTTTATAAGGGTTAAATAAGCTTTAGCCATGTGTTTTCACATTAACATGCACTATCCATCTGTTTATTCATGAGTTTATGTTTCCATCCAGAGCAGAAAAAAAAAGTTCTCCCCAAAGAGGTGGGAAACAAAATCTAGTTTATAGCGTTCCCATACCGACAGATTATCCCCGCTCTCTCTCCCTCTTTCTGTCTCTCCATCACCCCGAGGCTGCGTCCATCCAAATTTGGAGGACAGTGCTGTGTTATTAGTAGAGGGCTTTCCTCATCAGCACAGCCGTGTGTGGGTTGTGCACTGTTGATCCTCCGAGATGCAGTCGAGCGAACGCCTCTCCGTCACCTTTTATCTGTGCTTCCCATACAGCTGGAGGCAGAACAAACACGCGCAAAACTTCTCACCAGTGATATCATTACTTGGGAACTTCAGAAAAGCGCCAGCATGGCATTTGACTCACTATGTATTGCTAGCGCAGTTATTGTTCACACATCATATGACAAATTCTACAACACGATTTAAATCCACCCACCCACAGCACAGCAAGTCACCCATACAGTTTTAACAGTGATGGTATTTACCCACAGTCACGATGCAAAACTGACACTGATGTGCAGGTTGTGTTTTTGTTTTGTGCACTAGCATGCCATTTTTGAGAGTAATTGTTCAGAAAATCCCTCTGTCTCTTTCTTTTGCATTAATAATTTGTTATATATTTATTAATTTATGTATTTTTGTTATCAGATGTTATTCTCTTTCTGTCTTTTTTAAAGTTTATTCTGACACAGTATTTTTTTCTTTTTTAAGTAACACAATTAGTTTGTTTTTCCAGTATTAGTCAAAAGGTCTGTACTGGCCCTGCATTGCAGTGGTGGTAGAGAAAATGAAGCATTTCTTCCCTGTAAACATACAACACATTCTTACTCCCAACTTGTCAAATACCTGCGCTTGATCATTTGCCCTAAAGTTAAACTATGACACTGCAGGTTCCCCTCCAGTGGTAGTTTGGAATCTTAGATGGCACGTCGATGCTTGTTATTTATTTTTCAAGGTTTTGCTTGTTAGGTGCATATAGTCTCTTTGCAAAATTAACTTAGGTAAAAACTTTAAAAAAAAAAAAAAAAAAGTGGAAATAAAATGCAGAAATGATCTTTTCCACTAAGATCTCCAACTCATATCACAATTGCAATCTGATTTTTTAGCATGTTATACAGCCCTAGTCACTAGCGTACTATGATACAAATATTAGCATACTACGTTATTAAATAAGTCGATTGACTTGTGGTTTCACACAAGACACGAACAGCAGTCTCCCAGGCGAAAGTCCAGAGTTTGTTTCACCCATCTCCCTCGATCCCGGCCACAGGGTTACGTACTTGTTAGTTTATTTGTGGCGACCCGTCATGGTTAAAACATCTGCCGCCACAAACAGATTTAGAGCCAGACTGTTTGTAGAGGCGCTATTGAAATATATAAACTGTTCTCAGAGTGCAGATCGTACTCTCTGCACAGATGGAGCAGTATATCGTCAGGTGCTCGGTCTAAAAGTTTGCATTCACTCGAGCAGCTGCTCCTGTCATCCATCAGTCTCATCTGTTCATCTCTGAACGGATTGGCCGATCAATTATCCACCCCACGAGTTACAAAAATAAAAAAGAGTGTTTGCTGCCATTGCCTTATGTAAAATTAATATGTGTACCTGAATTTGTTATTTTTTAAATTGGTTAACTAATCTATTTTTTGCAGCTTTTCCAGGATACATTTAATTATTGATTAATGATATGATTAGGAGTTATGCACTGCAGGGAAGTGCTGACAGAATGGGATATAAATGTCAATATATTCATGCGCTCTGTAAATAATTCTAGGCTTCTCATCTCTGCTGGGTTTCATCCACCATCTCCCCACTTTGGCCCGTGTGATCATTAAACAGGTATTAACTTGCATTCAGTGTGTGTTCAGTGCTCTAAATTTAACCGGTGACCCCTGCTTTCAGGTCTTGTGCAGCACCAGGTGTGTGTTAGTGTGCTGGGTGTTAGGGATACAGGCGTGAGGTAGAGGACAGGAGGCCCGTGACCTTTACCACAGCCCAGATACCAGATGCTGGCGTCACGTGGCAGCGGCCAGCTGGAGGGATCAATGGCCTACATAGCAGCTGGTCAGATGGGGAGGCTTAACACAGTCCAGCAATTAACCTGCAAATGTAGTAGAGATCAGAGATGACTCAACTCATTGTATCCAGCAGTGGGGAATGTTTCATTCATCTGTTGTGGGCGTCTGGGAAGCAACAACTGCTCCAAATTGTAGACTGAAATAGGTTGTTGGTCCTTGACCTGTTTTCTGATTGGGCAGGACAACATTGCTGTCTGAAAACTGAAACTGTTGTCTGATCTTTCACAGTTAAGGTTTGGTTAGGTTTAGGAAGAAACGTCATGGTTTGGCTCCACTTTTATATGGGAAGTGAACACGGGGCCCCTGGGATGGAGGCACGGGGTTCACTGGAAGGTTTCATTTAGTTGAATTATGATGCATTCAAACTGCAGTTAAAATTATCACCAGCCGAAAGTCAGCTGTAATGTTCTAATGAGGTGTTCAGTGTTATCCTGTAAAATGAAGCTGTTTGAAGGAAAAACTTGAATAAATGAAGCTGTTTGAAGGAGAAGTTTGTTTCCACAGCAAAATAAGATAGATATTAGTGAGGGAATTATGATGTATATGATTCATTTTTAAGATGTTAATGTAAAAGGTGGTTACTTCAAAGGTTTTATTAATTTGTGTGATTGGCTTTGCGCTCATTCAGTGGTAGTGTAATGGAAGGCTTCATTACTTAAATTATTTTTTATAGTGTAGGTTTCGGCCATATTGTTACTTTAAACATTGCTATCAGTATTAGCCCAGAATTTCAGAATTGGTGCATCCCCAGTATAATTAGTTTTATCATTATCTTACATTGTCACATATCATTTTTGTTTTTCATCTGATTTAGTTACTTTGCAATTTATTAAGATTGTTTATTGAGTGTTGATTTATAATTGTAACACTTCTGCCACTGGCTATAGATAAATAATGAATACTACAACAGGGACAACATGGATAACATGGGCTAATGACTGTGTTTCTCGCAATTCAATGCTGAAGCACAAGAAAAAATAAACAAACAAACATACGAAATCAGCAGCAAGCCAGGTTTTGACTAGCTGTGTCACTCATTTGTGTGTGTGTTTGAGTGTCACTGAGATAAATTTGATCTTGTCTGTTTACACTATGGCACAGTCTTATATAAGAGTCTAATTGGGGCAACAGCACCTGTCAAGGTGTGGCGTTGCAGGTCTGTAGTTCAGTTCTGATGTGTTGCTATATTGGTGTCGAAGCTATTCTCATTTTGTGTCCTATTCTGAGTTTCCAAAGAGACGGATCAATCAATGCTGTCTGCCATAGCGAGCCCTCTGTAGGTCTTCATGTGGAGGATGTGGGTGTCACAGTGAGATGCTCACTCTCACCCACTAATGCGCGTACATCAACTTGACTCATTCTTATAGAAACGCTCCCTCCTCCCTCTGTCTTTGTCGGAGCCAAATAGTCAAGAAGAAAGCTCACTGCGCTGCAACCAACTCAGAAGACGAGCTCTTGTTGTTTTTTTTCTGCTCTAATTTAATCATCAGTATCTGCACACACTTTCACGCTCCTCCTCTGCTCGAACAAAGCTGTGCGTGCGTGTGTGTTCAGCATATCAATGATCACATTAACCACCTCTCTCATAGGAATACGCTGTCCTGAGTCATGTGACAGCAACCTGTGCTGCCACTTTTGGTTCTGCGGCGCATTCTTTCAAATTGATTTTGCCGGAGAGCCGGCCCGCAGATTGATAATTCAGCGTGAGTTTGACAGCTGTGTGGCCGGACAGAGACACACAAACCTCATGTTTGTCTTTTTTTTCTCTGTAGCCGTACAGCTGTCGGCCTTTCCCCCAGAATTACCAATCAATTCACAGCTGATAAAAAATTTATTTTGTTATTTAAGATTGGCTTTTTCTTCTCGTCCCTTCTTATTATGGAGGCAGTGTGTAAATCATTACAGGAGCGAGTGGGAGAAGAAAGGTTGAGCGGGGAAAAACAGAAAGAAAGGGGGTGACATTCACAAGAAGGAGTGAAAAAAATTAAACAAGGATTGATGTGAGGGAAGCTGGTTGTCTCAGATGCAGAGAGGGAGAGAAGGTCAAGGGGAAGAGGGTCCACTGCTTCACAAATTACCGCTCAGCTAGTTGTTGCCGTTTCCCGATAATTTGCAGCCCCAAGGGGAGAAGGAGATTGGTCGTGATTGTAGTGGATAGATATGAGAGGGAAAATATATTGCTAGGGACTTTTCTCTGGGTTTCAGTGGCCAATCTATAAAGAGAGTCCTCATGGGAGAAAGGGGTCAGAGCCGCCGGCTGAACATGGGAGATTGGTCAGCCTTCTCACACATACAAAGAGATAGAGATCCACACACCAGGAAGCTCCCATTTAACGTTTTTTATTCTGCAAACACAACTGACGTTTCGAGCCAATATGCTCTTCCTCAGAGTTGTGCGTTTTCTAGTGCGTCACGAAGATCGACTCACGATCGACGAGAGTCTGAGAAAGAGCACACTGGCTCGAATATATTGAATATTTTGAAGGACTCCACTTGTCTCAGGCTGGAATTGTTGATGTTTTAGCTGTGGACTTGAAGCTTCCGGTCAACAGTTGGCTGGTAATGTCGGCAGAAAGTTAAACTGTAACTGCAGCGTGAGGATTCATCCACCGTGCACTGGAAACAAACTAACAGCTCTGCAGTTCATTTTTGCAAAGACTGTTGCACTGGTGCTCCGTGGTTGCAAAATGTGTCTAAGAAGTCGCGATCGGGGCTCTGCAGATAGAAAAACACAAAGCCTCACCTCCTAACCCTACCGCCACGACCACTCATGAGGTTATAATGTTACCGCAGCGCCATCAAATGTGATGATTTATTCTCTGTAAGCTGGAATTGACGGTAACACAACACTTGGTCCAACTTGTTTTAAAATGGACAAGTTACAAAGGTTAACACCCTGTCCCCAAAACAACCACTATGTTTGACATAGATGATGTAATCCTTGTTGGGGAATCACGAGCACGCAGCGCATTCACACTACAAAATATTTGTGGTCAAATGCCTCTTACATTTCCTCGTCAAAAAGTTTCAGTGAAAATCTTCTCGTATCTAGTGCTGCCCACTTGTGATGGGATCACCCAAGACACATGTTGATACCAGGTGTTGTGGCTGCTTAGTGATACTATATCTGAGTTGATTTACATATCTTTACATATATTTTACATTTATTTGATGTTGTAATCATAAACACCTCGATTTATTTTGATCACATAGACAAACATCCTCATAAATAATGCAGTGGCTCAGGGCATGTCTTTAACCATAACTGCTATATTTTTATGGAATTAGAAAGGGCATCAGTATCAAGACAGATTATCATATAATTCATTATTAATGTAAAAACCACCAATATGCAAAAGTGCACAATATGATCACATCTACTGCATCATTCCATGCTCTTAAAGCTTTAAAAACAGGGTGTAATAAGTAACTGATATGTTGTTCATTGTTATTCAGCTGTGTCTATAATTGCATTTCTCAGGTATTGTATTTTTTTGGTTGCTCACTGTTTCGACACTGTCTCTGTAGTCATGGCAACCTTTATGTCTCAAGCTGTCTGTGTCTCTCACCTTCAGCAATGCAGCCATACAATGATGCTGCTTTTCTTGTTTTGTGTAAGAGCTTTTTTGAAAGCTAAGCCTAATCTGCTTTTCTTTTTCCCTATTGGCATTTGTAAGTGATGCGATGAGGAACACGTGCCGGATGTCGGCTGCATGGTCTGTGGTCCTGTTGCAAACTCGGGTTTGAGTAACTGGACATATGCACACCTTGTATCCTTAAAATTAACAGCTGGATCTTGGACACAGCTGCAAAGATTTCTTGGTAGTGCCAACACTATTCTGACTCCAGAGAGGCGTACTGTATCCCACTACAACACCGGCAGCAGCTCTTTGTGTGCTATGAATCATGTTAGCCGCTTGTGAACATCATGTTTTCTCTGTAATAAATCTTCACACAAATTGTCTATGCACTGTTTCTCCATTAATAGAACGGTGAGTGTTTCACCTGTGGATAGAGAGAAGCAAGAAAGTGCAGTAGCAAGCAATGTTTTTACTTGAATGTTTTTCTATTTTGTATCTCACTTTTGGTGCATCTTGACTGAGTTGAGTTCACCAATAGATATGCTTCTCTATGTGGCCTTGAAGCTGGATACTAAGAAATATTGACTATATAACAACAAAGATTACTCTCTCCAGTGATTCATCATTATGCAGTATTTTTATTCGTGGAAATTCAACTAAAACTGCTATAAAGTAAAAGGTAAATGGACTGCATTTATATTGCACCTTTCTACCTTAACGGAAAAAGCGCTTTACTGTTTGCTCATTTGCTCCTTCACACACAGGAATGCCCATCTCTAGCAACTTTGGGTTCAGTGTCTTGCCCAAGGACACTTCGACTTACAGACAGGAGTGGGGATCAAAACGCTAACCTTGTGCTCAAACAAAAAGGGATTTCAAATCGCATTTGATTAAAGAGCTATATAAAATTCTGTTTAGATTCTTTAAGTTGGTATTCTCTAATTGAAGTGTTGTTAGATGGTCGCCTCTAAAAACCCTCGGGACCTGACAACTTTCCCTGTCAGAATTGGGAGGGCTGACAATTTTTCTGTGTTTATCACAACGAAGGTCGTCATCCACACCTGCTCCATGCTGCAATTGGCCAATTGTGGAAAAGTGTGAAAGTAACATTCAAAACTTCTCTCTCAAGCTCTCAAGCTTTTGTTGTTCTTTATACAACTATTTTCTGAACAAATGAGTGCAACACTATGAATGACAGTCTGAGAATGTGCTCTGTTATCCTCATATTTAAATGATAATCCTGTTTCCCCTCTCTGTGACGGATGACTTTCCTCTTCGCTTGTGGCTGTTCGGAAAACAACAATAAACAGTTTTGCTTTCCAATGCGATTGAACCACACATCATGCGAACTAATAACCAGTGTAGCACTGCCCTTAATTATTTTTGTCACGATTTTTCTGCCTCCACCCCAATAAAACTGAGGTTAATAGAATCTCACTTCTGGTGCCCGTTCAAAATTCAAGAAATTCAGAAGCTAGAGTTAAGTGATATAAACAGTGTTGTCTTCTAGAAATTATGTTTATATAATACAAATATGAAACAGCAAATTCAGTAGAGTGAAACATAATGCTAAATGAATTAGGTTATCTATAAAATAGTGGGGAAATGTTGATAAAGCACCTGGCAAGACACAAAATGTTGACATTTTCTCGTCTGTCAACTGTTAACTGACAACTTCTTCAGTTGTTTGCCCCAAAAATGGGGAGTCATGCAATACATTTTTTTTATCATTCACTTTTTATTTATTAATATTAAACCAATGTTACAATCTTAACCTAACCTTAACCAAAGTGTTTTTGTGCTTGAACCTAATATAGGAGTCTGGACGAGAACCTGGGATTGTGTTGTCACAGTTCTGCGTTTTGTTTGCACAAGTGAATTCATTAGCTCAGAGAAATGTTATCTCTTATTTTGTGGCAGCTTGATGTTGAAAGCTGCAGGGCATTTCTGCCTGTCGCAGTGGTGTGAAAGTCAAGAGCTCTCACTCAGCAGCAAAGTCTGGGGGCCAAAACGTCCCCAGAAGTACACTGCACAGAAAAAAAAAACAGCTTCTTATCTTGAAACAATCTCAGTGGACTGAGGGTCTCCGGCTGATGATTCGAGTCTCGGACTTCCAAGGAGCAGCCATTTAGTAATATATGAATTACATTTCTAGGAGACAGGGTTGGAGAAAACATGCAGACATATTTTGGTGAGTCCATTCTAGTTAAAATGACAGCAGTGTCTTCACTACTGGTCATAGATATCTATTTTACCTTTTGAAAATTCATTGTGTGCTGTACAGCAATCGGCAGATAAATAAACAGACAACTATAATAACACCAACAACAACACTAATGTTTTACTGAGTGACACAAGTCAGGGTGTTTGTTTGTTCTACAAAGTTCCTTTCTTTACGTGTCCTTCCCCTCCGTTGTTGCTTGTCAGGAGGCTCGTCACAATCGCTGAGATCCGCGAGGGCATCAGTGTAGGTCAGCTTTTCACAGGCACTCAGCAACAAGGTCCAGAGAGTGATGGAGTGTCCATCTGCTCAAATCTATTGACCACGTTGACAAGCAATTCATTTCTCTGCTTTCTAGACGTTTGCTGGTAATAGACAGATGCCTCCGGTCCAAAGAGATGAATGTCAGCTGATATCTGGGTCGACTGGAGTGTATACTGTAGTATGGGAGAGTGTAAATGGGTCAAACTAGGTGTGTGTGTTTACACTTATATTATAGAGCAGTGATTCCCAACTGGTCCAGCTACTGGGTCCAGATTTCTCCTTAGTCATCAGTTCAAGGTCTGCACATAGGGGATATTATCACCTATTCACTTTATTTGACAAAACGTAAATAACACGTGGGCTTAAAACACAATACAGTAAAACACATTGCAAGAATTAAGTGCAATTAATCAAAACCAGGGGGATTTCTAGGATTTGAGGACACTGGGGGGGTTGCCTGGACCTCTATAGGAAAAACAAATTGCCATTTTTAAAAGAAAACGTGCTTTCCAAATCCCCAAACCCGGTTGGTGATTTATTTTTTTCTTTTAAAAATTTATTTTTTAGAAAGGATTTTTTTTTTTTTTTGGTTATTTAGAAAAAAATTGCCATTTTCTTTTTCTGTAAAACTTTTTCGCAGTTTTTTTTTTCTCTTAAAATTTTTGGCGATTTTCAAGAAAACATGTCGTCCAAACCACAGGCCCACAAATATAAAGCTCACCAAAATGACACCATTTATCACAGTCAGGAACTGTAAAAACAGAAATTATTGTTACACTTTCAAATTTCTGACCGTCATTTAACCCATCATGTCTGACAAACACTTACATTTTCCTAGAGTCACTCAGGTAGGCTCAAGGAAGAATATTTGTAGCTTTAGGAAGGGTTAAAAAAAAAAAATTGGACCATGACCCCAAGTTTGGCTCCACAGTAATAGAGTGTTTGTCTGGTTGCAGATGAATGACACTGTGTATTTATGTCCCTCCCACTACTATTCGTCACAGCAGCTTACCTGGGGGTGCTGTGTGTGTGTGTGTGTGTGTGTGTGTGTGTGTGTGTGTGTGTGTGTGTGTGAGTGTGTGTGTGCGCGTGCGCGTGCGTGCGTGCGTGCGTGTGTGTGTGTGTGTGTGTGTGTGTGTGTGTTGGTGCGAGGCTGGTGCACTTCGCTTCATTACCCCGTCCCAGGTGCAGACAGATTCAGTAGCAGGAACACACAAACTCAACACACCCTGAAACAAATCAGCCGGTTGAGCTGACTGTAGCACATTGCCACACGTTGTCGGTCCCTCATGGGTGCTCTTATGCGCCGTCACCCCGGGCCTGACTCAGCCAGGCAGCCGCCGGCCCCCGACGCCCTCCTCGTCGCACCTGGATACAACTCACAAGACTGTATCATCTTAATTTATTTCTCCTGGAGAAATGTAATTATTTCACATCATCGTGTTACTCTTCCCCTTGGAAAATTCGTTTTGCTGTCTCACACATATCTGCAGAGCCAGAGTGATTGCAGATTTTTTAATAGCTGGAACTCGACTGCAGACACTCGCCGGAGCAGAATTAATGTGCTGCTCTGTAGCGCGTGTGTGCTTGTCTGTGTTTGTTTGTTTGTTATGGTGTCTGTGGCGTTACGGCATGTATTGGCGGAGGCTTGTACCGCTCTCCTCTCTGGCAGGCTGACATGCTCCTGGAGCAGATGGTGCCGACTGAGAACATGAACACTGCCATGCCCTTGGATGGGACAGGAAATCTCTCTTCCCCTCATTTCCCCTGATTGCCTTTTCTCTTCCCCTTCTCCTCTTTTTTTATATCTCCAGGCCCTATCCTATTTTACTTTTCTTTCTTTTTCTTTTTTTAGAACTTGGGGACAACAGAAACTTAGGATGCAGCTTTACTTTTTGGCAGTAAAAAAAAAAAAATCGCACAAGTATCCACTTCAGTGCAATAAATATGCTAATAACCAAATATATTACAATGCTCTCTTATGTGTGTCCTCTGCTTTGTTTGGAGTTTGTTTGTTTCAATGTCCCGCTGCTAAGCCACTGACCTCTGACCAGTGACCACTGAGAGAAGCTGTAAGCATGGCTTAGCCTTCATTAAGCCTGTCTGTCCGTGCCGATTATTACTGCTGGTAGTTAACCCAGGGCTACACATGTGACCAACAGCAGCAACTTTCTCCCCAGATGTCACAGCAGCTCTCTTTCTGATGCAATAGTGATGTATTAAAGGAATAATTCACCCCACAAATAATAATAATAATACAATTTTATTTGTACAGCACATTTTCATACATGGAATGCAGCTCAAAGTGCTTCACAGCGAGATAAAAAAGATACACAAAGGCATAAAGAAGAAAACAGCAATGAAGTATACAGATTATAAGAATCAGAGGCTGTCTGGTCTTGTGTGTCCATCCTGTTTGTCACCCTGGTCTGGTTTGACCATCAAGCCACCCACTCACCTGTCTGCTCCTACTGTCTGTTACCTGCAAATCACATTGTCATCTATCCATCAACAGTAGCGTGGTGATCTGTGTGTGTTTCTCCCTCCTGTTCCCATGTTTCTGTCAGTCTGGTCCACTCTCTGCGTCCTGTCAGCCACATGTCTCCATCTACATAATTTGTTTTGTCTCCCTGCTTGTCATTTTTAACAGGAGGTGATTGACTTGTCTCTCCGCGGGGACAGCATCCGTGCACCACTTTTTGGATGACAGGATGACACATTTCCGTCCGTTTCGCAGCGTGATATTTTTATCACACTGCTCTGTTTCGCGCCGTGATCCATTTTTCATTGTGCTGAAGGTGATTGCCGCCATCAGTCATGAGTATGCACTGAGTTTTCATTATCTAATAGCGCTCAGTGCATTTATATCTTTTGAGACCACAGATGCATTTAACAACACAAGAATCAAGGGCTGAATGGGAACAGCCAAAACGTCCGGGGGTCAATCTCCACTGCGCTCAGACTGTGGCTGTCTGTGCTGCTGTGTTTGTGTGTGTCTGTGTGTGTGTATGTGTGAGGTCTTAGACACTAATGCTGTTAGTGGACACAGAAGGGATGAGCTACAGAGGTCATCAAATGGAGAGATTACGACTCCAGACAGACAGTCTGACTGAAAAAATGCCCGGAGAGAGAAGTGATGCTATTTGTAGAGTGAGTTCAAGGTCTAACGTGGGGCCAGATGCATTCAGCTCTGTGCAGAGTCACGTGTACTTTCAGCAGTTGTTAGCAGTCATAATCATCAGATTTTTTTAAAAAAGATAGTAAATTATTTCATTCAGAGGTTCCCAGGATGTAAAAAGGATAAAGAATGAACCTCTAAATCAAATGTTTTACAAACAGTATTAAATATGCAGTAATGCCACAGCTGAGCGACAACCGCTCGCTGTTGTCATAGTAACACAACAGATGAATGGCGGGTTGCTTAGAGGGGTGGCATGGGAAAAAAAATCACTATAAAGATATTGCTGTGTAACTGACATTAGTGACTAAAGGGACTGGTGGTTTCAAAGGGCTTCAGATTTCGCTCATAGCGTTCGTCTCAAAACAGACTCTACAAAATGCTTCAAAATAAGAGATGAAGTGAAATTATTATAAACAGGGAATGAAATGGTAAAGAAATAACACCTTTAAAAGTTGAATTCATCAGAAATAAAGTAGCTCAGGATACTGATGGGTTTAGTCACTGCAGCCTCACTCAGTTGAATGTTAGCAAACTTTAAATAGATACTGCTGTGTAACTGACATTAATGACTTTATGACTTTTCTCTACTTGCGCTACCATAGAGTGCTGCAGGAATAACATTTTGAAGTAACCAACCTAGAGGTAATCTCGCCCTGATTCCCTCGATCGAATCGATTTTGGATAACTGCAGAAAATTATCTCTGTGGCAAATAAATGTTAATGATATTTATGATTTGTCCAGCAAGAAAAAAATCCACAAATGTGCACTTATTTTATGATTTTTGAAGCCTAAATGCAATCGGCATAAGTAAAAAAGCTAACATTAGGCTACACATGAATTACACTACTTGGCATGACTTCTACCTCTGCATGTTCAGCATTAAGATGTTCTGTCGTCTCATTTAGCCATTGTATGCAAATCATATTTTTTAGGACATGTAAAAGCTTCAGAATTCACGAATGGGGGACTCACCGACATATTTTTTTTATTTAGTAAATATGTGCTGTAATATGTTTATTTCTGCTATAAAGTTGGAAATTTCAACACGGGTCTTTGGGGATTAACTAATTTATGGAGCACTTCTGTGTAAGCTTCATTTTTTCAGCCCCAAAATTGCTGCTTGGTGTTAGCCACAGACCTTATTCAGTCATCTAACCAAAGACTAATTCAAAAACACATTGACCTCAAGACGAGGGACCCAGAAGTGCAAACATACTGACTCATTTTCGTCTTTTAGGAGTTATTCCTGCACTGCCACTATTCAGGAAACCACTATTGAGAAAAGCTGCATAATCTCGATTTAGTGAAAATGATTAGGACATAAAAAGTTTGTAAATGATTTTTTGATGACATTCATATTATATAGGGAGCAAAATAATGACCTGGTTGTAGGGCTGCACTATTCGTCGAAATACTGTTGAAATCGCAATATGGCCAAGTGCAATATCGACATTGCAGGGGCTGCAATATGAAGGCATAACATGTCTTAACATGCCACTGTATTGTAAATGAAGCATTGTGGTGCAAAAGAAATGTTCTGGCCTACGAATCATATTTGAGACGTAAGGGATGTGCTCGTTTGGTACAGATTCCAGGGAAAATCACTGTCATTTTTATATTTTTTCCCGTGAAAATGAAATACAAAAATCACCAATCCCACATAAATCATGATTCATATCTGTCAAAATAATTGCAATATGATTAGCATATTTTGCTACCTACCTGGTTTAAAAATATTGCTTTTTTTATTATAAGATGGAGCCTTTACCTTTTTTTTTTTACAATCCCCACCTCATGACATTATGCACAGCCGTCTGTAGAAAAATTTTGTAAGAAGCAGGTAAACAGTAGTTTATGGGTGAGAAATTACATATACATGTTTTTGCCTGTATGCATAATTCATTACACTGTACGTACAGTATGTCCCCTGAAATCTCTCTGTACTGTTGGTTTTTTTGGGCGTTGCATTCCTTCTGTTAGAATATATCAACAGCAGGTTGTCTTACTTCAAGAAACACATCAACATATGGTTTTATGTGCCTTCACTTTCAACATCACATCATCTATAAATACTTAAAAGCCTTTTCGAAGTCTTCCTCTAGTTGCTTGTCATCTGTAGTTGCTTGTCATCTCTGTAGCGCTTGCTACCTGTTAAAATGATTACAAGCTGTCTGTTACTGTCAGACTACCCCGACGCAGGAAATACTGTACTGAGGGAGATTGTGGTTTACACTTACTGTCCCATTATGCAGTCAGAATGAGTGCTTTTGGTTGAATCCAACCAGCTGTGTCTTTTATTCCCGCTCACCGAGGGTGTTGCTCCCTCTCGGCAGATAAAGAAGGAGCAGCTGATACAGTAATACCGTGTTTTCATCCTGCCCGTACAGTCGAGTGCGTGTAGCCTTTGATTCAGCAGGAGCTCAGGATTCTCATCAATCACAGCTCCTTGATTAGTGCCGAGTGCACACACGCTCTGCTCTTTGAAAGCATAATGATGCAGTCCTCCCTTCCCCACCCATACTTTACACACTAATGGACTTAGCCACGAGCAATCTCACAGGCTCTTCATGTACAATGATTCGGGGAGTTGTATGTGGGGCAGTAATGATACAGGCCTTTATACCAGTGGTTCCCAACTGGTCCAGCCACAGGGTCTAGATTTCTCTTTAGTCATTAGTTCAAAGTCCTCACATAAGAGAAATTACCACAAATTCAATTTGATTTGAAAAATATGTCAGTAACACATGGGCTTAAAACAGCATGAAGTAAAGCATATTGCAGGATAAAGTACAATTAGTTAAAACCAGGTGCCGTTCTAGGATTTTAGGACATATGGGGCATAGTCTGGGTCTCTGTACGAAAAAAAAGTGTTTTTATTGTTTTGTTTTCTTTTTTCATTTTAATGAACATGGCACCATTCATCACAGCCAGAAACTGTAAAAACAGAAATTATTGTGGGATTTTCAAATTTCCGATAGTTCTTTTACACATCATGTGTGACAAATGCTTCATGCATTTTTTATCTGAGTTACTCAGGAAGCCTTAAGGAAAAATATTTGTAGCTTTGGGGAGAGCAAGAAAACAGCCATTCCCCATCTCTGATAAATAAAGAACAGTCCTTTAGGATGTGCATGTTTATTACTTGGCATGGTCGCGAGTTACATGCTGTCCATTCAGAATGGACCAACAACCCACTTTTGGACCGCGACCCACCAGTTGGGAACCACTGCGTTATATTACTGAAAGTCTCATTATCGATAAAATACAGTGTTTTCATTTATGCTATATGTGCTTTAATAACAACAGTTGCTTCCACGCTTTATGACTGATCAAAGAGCAGAAGATGGCATGAGTTGACAGTATAGCTTTTTCTTTCATCTCTAATTTTATAACTGCATGTGCCCTGTGGGAAGCGTTGTCACCTGTGTGTGTGTGATTCTATGTATTGATGTGTGTGTTTGTGCGCCTCTGCTGCATATTGCTGCAATTTCTCGCAGTCTCAGTTTATTAGCCGATACTGGATGAAAGCCAGGTGTGTTTAACTAGGCCGGGCCTCTGTGGCGCTCAGTGAGGACGCATGTATATTGTATAACCATAATGACAAAACACTGACGGGGCCTCGAGGTAGATGTTAATGTTTTAAGGCAATACAATTCTTTGAAGATAATAACTGTGTCCATCCCTGTGCTGCCAGCCATCACGTACTTTGTAGTCCCCCTGATCTCTGTGAATACACTGAATCACAGTCTTGCTTTAAAGACATTTCATCAGAGATAGTGTTAAAGCGTAGCTGGCTCAAACACACTGTTTTAGTGCTGATAAATCAGCCAAACACTGTCTGCTTCCAGCTTCTTCAGTGTGGTGATTAGCTGATTTTTCCTGTTTAATATCTTTTTGAACTGTATGTCTTTGGACTGTTGGTCAGACAAAACATTTGAGGACATCAGCCAGGGGATTAGGAAAATGTGACATTGATTTTTGCTATTTTCTGTCAATTTATATACCACGTAATTCATCGAATAAAAACCCAGTGGAGTTCATACCTCTAGTAGCTATGGAGCAGGTATATTTAGGAGTTGGTCCTCATTTTGTGTGTCTCATGTTGTTTTGACTGTCTTTTTGACTAATGGCATAAAATATTCCCAAAATTCCATAGTGTTCCTCCAGTGTGTCTCTGACTAATTTCAGCTAATTAGCAGTAGCTAAATCTGTTGTGTCCATTAGTTTGTGTTGTTTTGACAGACAAAAAGATCAGTATAGCCATCAGGCCCCTGATGAAGCTATTTACAAAGTTAATGCTCGATAAAGCCAACACCCAGCTACATTTATCAGACAGACAGAGGGTGTATTTTCCTTCACGTCATCATGTGTTTTTCTGTCAGAGGAGACAGATTTGCCTGAGACAGCATGTTAAGCTAACAGTTATTAGATGAAATTGATCAGAAAGAACTTGCAGTGTGACACAATGATTTCAAATGTTGGCAATATTTCATACCATTAGTCAGAGTCAGTCTAATGTGAATCCTTTATTTCTTCATGCCAGAAACTTGAGCAATATCAGATCAAATATGGTTACATTTCCCCTGTACTCTCAGTGCATGGCTGCATCCCCAGAGTTCATTTTTTTGATATTTTTTTATTTTATAAATTGTCTTGGCCTGCACTGTACTTATTCTTAACATATTTTTTCCCCCAAGTTGTTAGAAAGAGAATTGTAAATGAGGTGAAACTTTTTTCCTCTTTTTATCCAATAAACAATCAACAAGGCGAAGTTCTACTCGACAGATTAAATGATTTTTAAAGTAGTTGTTAGTTACAGCCACATTTTTGCACAGATGTCCCAGGACACATGCAAATGCACACAGGTGACGCAATACACTATCTAGCCAATGCTTTCACATAGCTGCAGGTGATGGTAATGCACAAAAAAACATCAAACAATTAATCACCAAAGGGAGAGAAGATGGTGAATGCTACCAAGTAATCATTCAGTAAACAATTAACATCTCAAAATTTTCAAAACATGACTTTGCAAATGTTTAATGAGGAAGAAAAATGCATTAAACACATTTGTTAGACCTCCAGCACAGATGTCCACAGGGCACCTTTAATCGAGCAAATAACAAATTAAGAAAAATAATTTCCACTAGCAGCCTTGCACTGTTTCTGCTTGGCTCCATAAATGGGAAGAAAACCTGTGCAAGTAAAAAACTGCCTGTTTAAAGGTCTACGACTGAGAGCACAAAGACAGCAGGGGCCCAAACACCGAATTTAAACTGTGGTCTGTGCTCCTCTTCTTCTTTTTCTTCTTCTCTTCCTTTTACTATTTTGCCTGAATCAGTCCCATCCCAGTCACTCTCCTGGTGCAGAAAACGTCTGCTACTTTCATTTTGACCTACAGGTTTGTTTATGTGTTTGCACATCCTCACGCTAGAACAAGAGATACACACAAAAACTCAAGCCCTCTCACCCACACCCACACCCACACCCACACACACACACACACACACACACACTGCAGAGTGCTGACAGTGTGGTCCCAGGTTCAGTGGTAAAAGTGCTGTAGATGGCTCCTCAGAGAGCGTCGCACTCAATTCCTCTAATGATGAACATTCCACTCGAGACGCCGCTGCAACGTAATGAAAGTTGAGTGTTTTAGAGCACAGAGGAGGTCGGAGACAAATATGAGGGAAGAAGAGTCACAATCAAGCTGTGTGATGTCTGATAGGATTGATTATTTCTCTGATACTAAAGGTTAGCTGCACAAAGAGTGCCCTATAGAATACCGTCACATGCTGTAGAGATAAAATACATTCATGCTATTCAACTGTTAAGCTGACTATAAGAGGAACTCTTCATTATAAGTTATAAATGCCAGTGCTGAAGTCTCAGGCAACCAATCATCTTACTTCTCGTCTCCTCTTTCAGCCGTTACATGTATGGATTTAGAAATTAATCGAGCTGTAATTTCCTGTCTCTCCCGTTTGTACGTTAGTAAAACTGGGATCCTCTGGTGGTTCAATCCCTGCGGCCGTCCAAGCGCATTGTGCACGACTTCTTGCATTCTGTGTGTGTGTGTGTGTGTGTGTGTGTGTGTGTGTCAGTGTGTAAATGAGCGTGTCTCCCTGCAGTCAGGATTAGCTGGCTGTGTAATGCAGAAGTCGGTCCAGAGTATTCACGGTAGGAGAGGAGGAAATGAGGCGATCACTGGCGGGGCGGTAATCAGCAGTGACGGCCCGCCTCGGGATCACCTAGCAGGTGATTTGGAGGGACACTCCACCCGCCTGCCATTGTTGTTGTTGTTGTAGTCGTCGTTCTTCTTTCTAAAAACGTCTTTCATCATAACCCTTGATGATAAACCTCCCTGAAAAGCAGCGGAGAAATATTGCTTTCGGCGTGTTATATGTAACAGTTTGATACAATATGCTGCAGCATTATATAAATCACAACCACAGTAATCCCTTCCATTATTACTTAACTTTATCCTTTCATCCTTCCTTATCTGCCTCATCGAGGAAGCTCTCTCTCTCTCTCTCTCTCTCTGCTCTTCAGGGAGGTTGTGTGTTTGCAGCTCATTCCTGAGCACAGAGACCCTCAGCCTCTTATCAGACGTCTGTCCTTTGCTTAACCTCACACGCCGACTTTCCTCCTACATGCAGGGGTGAGACAATTCGCAGCATAATCCCTCGACTTTACTTTCATCACGTCTTAGTGACAGTTGTATTGAAAGAGAAGGGTCTACTTATGAAGCAAATTACCATATGGGCGTGAAAAAAAAGAGTTTGGAGAGGCTCGGATCACGGTGACAGGTAACAGTGATTCACTGGTCTTATAATGCAAACATGATTTGGGGTATAGAGGAGAAAATAATTGGAGTGAGGGAGAGGAAGAGGTTTTAATCAGATTTGATCTGTGGAAGTGGATGTCATCGGGGTCAAAAGAGAGACTCATATGGAGGCTCATGTGAGCTCTGTTATAGAAATCATTTCCTGGCACTTTTGACATTTCAGCGTGCCCTTTAAAACACTTCTGTATCTAAAATTCTGAAGTCACGCGTTACTGAGTCCAAAAAGGTTAAGGTTTGATAGACGTTTTGATGTCAAATATTTACAAAATTTAAAAGTGTGTCATGTTAAATCAACACAGATAGGCCCAACAAATTTTTTGTTGCATAAATACTAGGGTTTGGAATCACCAGAGGCCACAAGATAGGATTTTTTTTTTTTTTTAATGAATTGATTTATTTAATGAAGCAAGACAAGACAGGTAAGAACAGACAAGGCAGAGCAGAACTTAATACATTGGATGACATGACAGGTTTGTAAACAGAAAAATAGACAAACAAATAAGAGCAATGTAGAGGAGGGAATTTAAAAAATCCATACTTGGTGTCCATGTATCAATACAGTATTGCCATGTGAAATATGGGGATACTAGGATGTACTGATTTTTCCCCCATAATACCATTGTACATGCACTGCCCCTATGAGGAGGCGGCTGTGGATTATGGTCAAGAGTCCCGTGGATCCTTAAAGTCTTAAACCACATTGAATTCATTAAACTTAAAATATGGCCTTGATTAATAATAAAAAGCCTTAAATCAGTCTTTCAGAAATCTTAAAAATGCTAAGACATGGGTTTTATGGATCTTTTTTCTGACATAGCATTGAGAAATCTGAAATTAATTGTTTACATCTTTTTAAAAAACTACAAAAAAAACAGAATGTATCTCACTTTAATGTCGCATGGATCAGGATAATGGAACCAAAAACACTCAAAGGTGAGATACTCTGCACAGAAGATCCACTGTCTGCTGTTGAGCTGTCACTGTGCTCCGGACAATGAGTGCAAATTCAACAAAAATCGACTATTTAACCAAGATTTTACTGCATAGCTGAAACCGGTGTAAGGCAATGCATATGAGGCCCTGTGTGTTTTATGCAAATAGTTTTTCAGACTCAGCATGATGGGAATCAAAGCATGGAGTCCCACATAACATGCAGAGTGAGAGACACAAAATCACCAAGAAAACTTGCCAACAAACACCAGTTTCCCAGTTCTGTTTTTTTGTCGTCTTTACCACATGACAAAAAAGTCATGTTTGAAAAATTGTCCCTAACCCCAAGTACATGATGTCAGTTCATGTTTTTTTTTTTACATTGTTTTTAATAAGTTATTGTAAAATT
This sequence comes from Plectropomus leopardus, assembly GCF_008729295.1. Lineage (NCBI taxonomy): Eukaryota > Metazoa > Chordata > Actinopteri > Perciformes > Serranidae > Plectropomus > Plectropomus leopardus. Next base: position 23,202,568 of record NC_056479.1, on the reverse strand, counting down.
TGCCTTTACTTGCAAAATGCCACTCAAATTTACAAGTACCAACAATTAAGAAACTCATAATGACCACCAAGAGATGCAAAGGAACTGCAAAAAGACACAAAATTACTACAAAAATGGACAAAACGCCACCCCAAAAGACACAAAATGACTACAAAAAGACACAAAATTGCTACAAAAATGGATAAAACGCCCCCCAAAAGGACACAAAATGACTACAAAGAGACACAAAATGGCCACAAGGAGACACAAAATGACTACAAAGCATCCAGACACAAAATTACCTAAAAGTGCCCTACAAATTCCTCAAAACCAAATCACAAAATGACCACAAAGAGATACAAAACCACTTCAATTCTGTGTTTGTTGCTCCTTTGTTGAAAAGTGTTGGGACCCTTTGCCCGTCTGTGGTCAGGGGCCCATTATCTCGTTTTCCCCCCTACGATGTCAAAGCGTGACACTGAACTCAAAATTAAGGCCTTGTGGCTCTGCCGTCATCACTGTGTGTCTAAATAAGAGGCCAAATTGTAAAGCGATGACAGCTTTGAAATAGTGTCAAACCAGCAGGTGATTTAGAAATGAGTGCAGTGAAATTATGTTGAATACCACCTAAATCAGGCTGAGAAATGAATCACTCCTGCCAGTTTTACAGGAAGTTCTACGAGGGAGCTGACTCATAAACTGGATGTGATGACGTTGGCTTTGACTTCATACAGAAATCATCCTGCATCAGCACATTGAGAAGGTGAATAAGGTTCTATTATACCGCCACTAAAGTGAAAGAAAAAACTGTTTTCATGCTGCCCAGTGTGTGTATGATTTGGGGAAAGAAATGTAATATTGATCCTGTAAATCCCAGATGCTCACGGTTACTGTGTGCGTACTTGTCAAACAACGATCAGTCACAGCCGCTACCATCATCAGGAACATAATGAACTATCACGCACGCACACAGAAACAAATTGACCCACATCTGTTGCATGACGTGCGTAATCAGTTCTGTCTGACTCCCGAGTAAATCACACAGTGAATTGCAGATGTTGTGGAGATGAGGTGTGAGTGAGAGAGTGTTAGAGAGAGAGATTAATTAACTGGAAACCTTTTCATTCCATTTTTCTTTGTTATTATAAAGGTATTTCACTGCTGGGAAGATTGTATTTTCATAAAACGATGCTGTCTATGCAGTGGAAAGACGGTGTTACATGACTCGAGAAAACAGAGAAAAAATACTGTGGTATTCACTTTCGCTCCAGAAGTAGAAAACCTAAAACTACCAGAATGTGCTGTGCTGAACAGACCAACAAACGCTTCCACATGACGGTGACATTATGTTAGCTTGGCCGGTTTTCCATAGGAAACAATATGGTTACCAGCTGGTGCCATATTATTTTGTGTTAAACAATGCAATCAAATATGTTACTGAAAACAATTTAGGTGACAAATATGTAAAACAGTTAAGAATCTTGGTTCATATTTGGTCAGTGATGTCAAGTCCTGTTCACAAATTCTTGCATTACAGCTAAACAGTGCACTATATTATGTTTCTGGGACATTTCAGGTGAGAAATAGGAAATACAGTCAGAGAATCTTAAATTATATTCGGTCAGTGCTGCCGAGTTTTACTGTTTGAGAAGGAGAAGGGCGGTTCTTTCTCTCGATCTGCAATATTCTATACTTTTTGTGTCCACGTGGCAGGAATACAAAAATTTGGAACTGCAATCTGTTGTTTAAATAACAGTCCCAGAGCAAGTGAAAATCTTTGTTTCAGATAAGCACAGAGATTTGGCATGATTAAGGGAAGTTTTTATGCATACTACCAAAGTTATGATACGAAGATGGATGAAAATCGGAAAACGTATTCCTTCAATTACTGCTTCACTATAATTCAAACCTACACTGTTGATACACCTCATTTTATTTTGTGATATTGGGTAAATAAATTTGTGAATTTCAAATGGAGTTGACACAGAATTAGTTGTTTTTTGACATTTGCAGATCTATTTCAGAAAATAAAATCGTCTTTTTATTGCAGGGAAACATTTTGGAGTGTATAAATGAGGTCATTGTTGTCCCTATATGCATTCACTTGATTAACTAATGCAGTGTGGGGGAAAAAAGACAGAAACAATGCGTTTGCCTTTTTTTAAATGTAGAATAAAGGCCCAACAAGCCCTCCGTACATACTAGGGAAGAACTCTGATCTGATGCAACATTTGGCAGCATGACATAATTTGTCTGTTATAAAAGTCACTTAAAAAAAAACAAATTTAGTTTTATGACAGGACAGCACTATGGTGGAGGTTTTGTTATGTTCAGGAAAAGATCAAGTGGGACCTTTGTCATTTATAATAGAAGAATGACAATGATATCTTCAAAAAAAACATCGCAGTTTCTACAGGTAGTGTAGAATATGAATGTCTCCCTCTTCCCTCACAAGATCTGTATTTTAACTCGGTGGAGGGCAACTCCCCAGCCTCAGGAGACTTACAGTAATAAACACATGGTTAAGGTTAGATAATGATCATGATTGTGGATGAAAGAAACCAGCGTCACAGACAGGAAATGAGCAGCAGCCTCCAGTATTATGTAAATCCTTTGTGACGTAAAAGGAACTCTCAGCAGCGGAGTCAGCTCGCCTCTGTGACAAGGGTAGACTCATTCTGAAAGTGCAAAGCCTGCGTATCTCACTCATTATAGCAAGAATTGTCAATCTGGCAGTAATAAGTTTGTCACTGAGCAAGGTTTGCTGCACTCAGTGGTGGTCAGCATGTCTGAGCCACTCAGCAGAGATTATGCCAAATTTTACAAAACAAAGAGCGACCAACTGTTCATTATATAAAAGAATGAGTTGGCGGCAGTCAACATCTTCTCAGTCAAACTTTGTTCCTGAAGTTTTTGTTGTAAAAACGAGGACTTCCAGATAACGCAGTAACATGAGAATTCGTCATGACTGAAACTTAACACTAAATCAACATTAGTACTACAGTTACTGTATCCTCTTTTCTGCGTACATACAGTAAACACAGTAAACAACACAGATTGTTTTGTAAGCCTCCAAACACAATTGAGTATGAAAGGATTTCAGGTCAACCATGCGCAAGCCTGAATTTGTTGACAATATATTGCTTATATTTTCAATCTACTCCTTTTGTGATATTGTTGGTGGCTTCTTCTTTCCAGATTTAATTCTGTCTGAACTCTAGTTTGAGTTTTCAGCTGCAGTGTGACCCTGATTTTTGTGATTCTGATGATTTTGTTACTGGATTTCCATCATCAGCTGGAGGTCTTCATGGATGTAAACACTCACGGCTGCTGTATTGAGTGCGTTTCATCGTTTGTTTCAATAAGGATCCCCTTTACTGTGCTAAATACCTGAATAATTGACTAACTTATTGTTTTGTGGTTGTTTTTTTAAATATATTTAAACATGATTATGGGGGTGGGGTTAAAAGTTGAAAGATTAGTCATGCATGTATGGGTTTATTTAAAGCAGTGACAGTGTACGCTGTCACAACAGAGAAGACAAAGAACAAAGAAATTTTAATAATACAGTTTTAACATTTACAGGGAGAGCATTGCACTGTTTACTTGCTGCAATTGAAAAAGCAGTTTGAAAACAGTTTGAGAACCATTTTTTCGAGCAGTGTTTTATATTACAAATAAATTAAATGAAAATAATCATTATATTATATGTATATATATATATATATGTATATGCATTAATTAGCACAAAAAGGCAAACAGCCACAAACAAAACAGTTGTTATAATTTTAAAAATACATGCAATTAGAGCATTTGTTTTGCAAATTTGGGATGCCATTTTTTCCAGAAACATAGTTGGTTTGCAATAACAAAGTTCTGTTTTTGATCGGAGTCGAGAGCACTCCACCTGCCTGACGTCACCGATCCAAGCTGAAAACATTTGTAGTTTGTCCTTGCCACCAACTACGTCACTTTTACACAACTGGATGCAGAGGGAACAACAAATTTTGCAGCTGCAATCTTGGTCACTGTTGCATGCACTAAGAAATTTTTGCTTCATTCAACTACATTTAATCCACATAAAACATGATGAATTTAATCTTTTTAAAATAGTAATTGCTTGTTTCCAGTGTGAAATATTTTCTGTTTTTGCTTGGTGCATGTTGGCAGCCCAGTGTTCAATGCTTACTCTGTATTAAGTCGAGAAGCAATCACAACACGAGGAGCTTTTCATCTACAAGCTATTAGTTGTTTGGCAGCTGTGAGGACAGCTAGAAGTCTCTGCTTAACACAGAGTTCCAAGTTGGAGCTGTTATTAAGTAAAAGGACTTTTGGCAAGTAGGGAATTGTTTTGGACAGCATGTTTGATAGTATCTCTGAAACCCTCCTTCACAACTCTGCAACCCTTGGGCACTCCCACACCAAATGTAAAAATGTGCCCAACACATTTGGAGTGCATCAGGTTTAGTTTGTTGATGGTAAAGTTTTTATTTAGTTAGTATCAAGTATCAAGTTATTTTAGCATAAATACATAACTTGATGGTTGGGGTTCCTGGAAGATAGCTGCAAGTTCTGCCAGAGACTTAGTTTCCACTTTTATGTTGGAGCTATTTGTGGAGAGGTCCACTCTCATCAGTCTGTCAATAGATGGAGGCTTACATGAGCCCTTATGTGAGATGGAATATACTGTTGACACCAGCATGCTGGGGCTGGTCAGAGCTGTATTAGATGGATGTGTGTAGAGAAGTATGTTCCAGGGCACAACATGAGAGCACATCGCTGTGCGCAGTTGGAGTTAAAAAGAAAGATGTACCAGGTAGATTAATTTGTTTCTGGATGTCTTGAAACGCTCGAGGAGCACAAATGTCTCTGTGTGCAGCCCTTTACCTTCCCATTAAGGGGATGAAATTGGTTGGCTTTTCTAGTGGAGGTTATTGTTATGAAAACTGGGAGAGTGAAGATACCAGTTGGAAAAAAATTCATAGGGCTTTTTGGCAAGACACCAGGTGTGAGTAATTATGACTTGCACCCAAACACTGCTGCCTATCAGAGATCAAACTAACACTCAACACTTGTCTTGAACCCATGACTGAATGTTGTAGTCAGAAGATCTTTTTGTGGTCTCCATTCAGTATAATATGGGAGGAGATTTGAGCAACACCGCCACCCCCCCAACTGGTACTGGGTGTCACACTGGAGGGGAGTTGGGACTTTGAGGACCACCAGAGCTGGGGTTTTCACTAACAGGATTAAGGTTGTTCCAGGCTCTGACTTAGTTCCTTTATAAACTAATAGCATCATTTTCTCTCCGTCTCTGAAACACTTGGCTGATATTGACACGTTTTGTTTCATTTATAGTCCAACTCTCTTTTGGATTCTCTTTGATCAGTCTGTCTTAACTGTTTTGGGTCACTTAGCAGTGGAGGCAGTAGTTTCCAGTGCTGGAGTAGCAACTTTGTCTGCAGGATTCTCTGCCGTTGAATCAGGCTTTTGCCAAAGGAGAGTGCACAAGCTGATATGCATACTGTATGGAGAACAGCCAATAGGAACAGCCCTCTCTCTGAAATAACCTGTGATTGGTCAAAGTCTCCTGTTACAGACTAGATTTTCTAAAGCCTGAAAATAGAGCCAATAAGAGGTGCAGAAGTCTAGTTTTCTCTCACACCACTTACACCGCAACATGCTGAAAGGTTATGGGATTTTTACTCAATGACACCCAAAAAAAAAATTGCCTACCCCAGCTTTAAGCTAAATAAAACCATTGCATTTTGTAGAAAAATGCATTGTCACAAAGCTGAAAACAGTTGATTTTTAACTAGTGGAAAGTTTAATGTGGTAACAATACCACAGTATTGAGTTTTTGAGAAAACATTATGTAAAAATGAAAAAGGTACAACAATCTCTAATTATCTAAGTACAATAAGATGTACATGTTAATGATTCAACTGCATTTATAAACTGTGACAGAACAGTTTCAGTGTTCTCTCGCTCCTTACTGCTGGTTGTAGTTTTCTATTCAGACTGAAATAATAGTGACGTTCCTGTTCTGTGTTTGTTTACCGTGTTTATCAGGTATATTTTGTTTGTACTCCATTGTCTGTCCACCTTTGCACTTCTGACTATTTTCATTGAGGAAATGTTTTTTGTTTTTTTCATTAATTTTTATCATGGTTACATTTGTTTTCATAGAGGTGACATCCTTGTTACAATCATTCAAGGGCCAAACATTAAGTTTGATTTGGCAGGATTTGTTTCCTAATAGTTTGGTAAAAACTCAGTGACTCTGTACAAACTGGGTGACTAAATAATTTGCACTTTTATTTTTGTTTTGCAATCTGTTCAGTTTGTGGCCAACACTGCATGTGTCTAATCAGAAACTAACAAAAAAGCCAAACAAATGCCCACATTGATAAAATTCTGATGTCAGGCCACTGCATCTGTCTGTTTTAAGTCTTTTTTTTTCACCCCGTACACAAATACACAGCAACATATTTGACTAAAGCTCATTTTTGAAAAGTGGAGATTCAAGGATTTTTGATAAATCACCATCACTGACTGAACTAGATTAAAGCGCTTTATAATGACATTTTCTGAAAGAAAACATTTTTCATCTCTCTCCTCCTTTCACACACAGACACATGCATTATGTAGGTGTAATCTGTTTTGATGAAGCGAGCCTTTGTCGGCATTACTCCCTTGTTTGCAGTTTTCTGGCAGTAAGCTTGAGGTTTACGTAATCCTCGGTGCCATAGCTGCTGAACTGTGTTTTCACCGCGACACCTGCTGCAGCAACCTGACTGACCGACACCTGCCGGGCCAGCACGCAGCCTCAACCTCCACTGTGTGGGAAAATAGACTGAGAGAGATGTTGATGGGTGATAAAGGGGTCATATACTACAAGGGGAATCTGCTGTCAAATGTGGACAAAAAGTAAAAGCAGAATAAAGAAGATGTGAGCACCTCTGAGCATTAAAGTAAAGAAACAAAAGATGTAAAGGAAAGATAAAACACATCCTTCTATCAGTTTTCTGCGCTTTTTTGTTCTTTGTGTGTCGCAGAGGGACTGGACTTTATCTCAGAATTATTTGCTTTAAAAGCAACAAAACTCCCTGGATATTTCGCGGGACAATACCTGACCTACATGTCTTCAGACTGTGGGAGGAAACCCTGTGAACACAAAGAAAACATACAAACTCCCCACAGAATGGACTGTACTTAAACTCTATTGACAAGCAGTGAGCTTGAAGCCGCTGCTGCCACAGCAGCTGCTCAGCTGCTCTGTCCTTCTCTCTGAGCTCTTTGCTCCAGTTCATCTGATTTATTTCTGCGTTGTGCATACTAACCTCTCCGTTCAATCCAGACTCGCAATTTAGGCTGCCCACCTGCTCCTCTGGGTGGAGTCCGCCCACAAGATGCTCCCCAGTTCCTCCACTAGTCTTTATTAACTGGTGGGGTTGTCAGCCTCTCTTGTGTCTTGAACAGGAGTGAGTAAGTGTCCCATTTGTCCAGACCTACATACAGAGATGGAGAAGTTTCTTGATGATTTGCACTCCCTAATGCTATTACGTCCTACTTTGGCTGTCCACTCACGATCTGCCTCTCAGGGTCAAGTCATGCAAGCTGGTGGTCTTTTGTAACCGTTGACAAACTTCAGGATGACCTTGCATTGGTGTGCTTAAACCTTTCTCCAGTGGCGGCCTTAGCTATGTTTCACCCATTAAAATTATGGCTGGACCCAAATGTATTTGGATATTTATTATTCATTAAATGGGTAGCTATTCGGTGTTCAATTTAGGGATTTGGATATCAGTTTGTTTTGTTTTCTTACGAATGCCATTTCAATATTTGTAAAAAAAAAAAAACATCTTTAATCTTAAATTTGTTGGGGTTAATATGCTCTGCTGCTGTTTGCGTAGAACACTGCATAGGAAGGTCATTGAACGACGATGTGAGAGAGGAACCAGAGTTTGAACTTCTCTCTCGAGCCCTGTTTTTTTTTTTATCAACGATTTCTGTCATGTTTCATTAGAGCAACATTGTGCAACACTAATAACTTCCAGCAGGGACTGTTAGTAAATGTGAGTAATTTTCTCTATATTTAAAGAATATGGTGTCCCTGCTTTCTGTGTTAGCTGGCTTTTCACTCTGCCTTTAAGTGTGACTGTATAGAACCACTATAGACACTGGATTTAAGCTGTGGTCAGACAATAAGATTTACAAACCATCCGGCCCTTTTGCAACTCTACGGAGTTTCCCATTATGCCGGGAAGCTTGAGTTTCTAGAGTAGTGGGAGAAGTCTGGGGCAGAGTCCCGCACTAGGCCTGCAAAAAAGTTGTGTGACAAGTAAAAAATGAATTTGTATAAATTCAAGCGTAAGGGAATGAACTCATATGTGGGCAGGTAGTGAGTGAGAACTAAAAATATTTTTTCTGGAGATGTAAGAAATAAAAATGATCATATTGTGTGTTTTTTAACAAATAAATCAGCTGACATTATCAAGCCTAATTATCAAAAAGGATTTTTTTTATGTTGTAAAATCATGGTTTAATCACAAGTCATGTAGCAGGACTTATATAAACGAGTCTGAATTTGACTTTGACTATATTCATTTACTTGTTAGTTGTGACTGCTTATCCTCTTGAGGGTCGCAGGTGGACAGGAGCTTGTCCCAGCTGTCATTGGGCGAGACCTGTCCAGGGTGTACCCCAGGCTAGACTATCGCAGGGCTGACACATACACACAGACAACCATTCACACTCACATTTACACACACTGCCAATTTAGAGTGTCCAGTCTATGCAAACTCTGCATGGAAGGGTCCTCAACCAGAGGTTCAAACCTGGGACCCTCTTGCTGTGACAGCGTTACACCACCATGCTGCTCCACTTTGACAGTGATTGACTATAATTGACTAATTGCAGATAACAGAATGGTTTGGGTATTGATCTTTGTGCCTGTGCAGGACTCTGGCTTAGGACTCCTTGTCACCAACTGCTGACCTCCACAGATAACATCCTAAAGGGAGACATCATGAACAACAGTATACATAGATTAATCATCTGACCAGGTAGTCTCAGATTATTGGAGCGTGAGTGTAGAGTGAGCCATAACATGGCTGTTGTAGATGACTGTGTTGACTAATATTGAAGCTTATCTTTTCTGTCACAACTGAAAAACTGCTGTAGCTAATCTGTCACTGTCCCACTTTTTACTTATTTCTGCATACCTTTATCTTGTGTGGTGACCATCGTCATTGATCATCTCAGCTGTTTCATTTTGCTGACTGTTTAATCTTACTGACTTTTAATCATCACATGTAACATTTAGCAATCTGGTTACCATGGCTGATCAGACTCTAATCACATACATACCTCAGTGTGGATGGCACAAACAGTAACTCTCCAGCATCACTGAAAGTCTCCAAAATGCCCCATGAGTGTGTATTTGAACTTACTGGGAAGCATCTACCCAGCTTCACCTCTTCAGCTCCAGAGTTGGGGTCCACTTCTGCACCTGCCTCCCCTCCTACACATGATCTCAAACCTCCATCCTTGTCTCGTCTCAGCGGGCATCATCTGGAAAGCAGCCTGTCTCCTCCTGATTTGGCAGTCTAAATGTGTGCCAAGACTTCCTTTACCAAGAGCTCATTGATTTTATTTTAACTCCATCCCTGTTTTTCTTATCCTTCAGAGATCTGGAGTAGCATACATCATCTCAGCGCAACTGCAGCTGTTCATTAAGAGTGTTTGTTGTCATTAACTTGTGTTTTTTTCTCTATAAAAAGAGAATCAACTGTTCACCTGCCTAAAGTATATATTTTTATTCATTAGTGAGATGTGAAAAAGGCAGTATTGCAACCACATCATCACTTGGGTTGCACAGCTTCTAGTGCAACAAACTCAGGTTCATAACCTGTTTGGTGGTGTTGAAAGAAACTCCTGTGTGTTTGCCATACTAGTTTTCTTTTTTTCCAGCTGGTGAGAATACTGTGGTTTGAACTCTGGTGCAGATCAAACAATTGCACTGACAAAGCCTGAAAAGATCCACTTTCATGTGAACTCTTGTGTACACACAAAGCAGACCAGCCTCAGGGTTATGTGGTATGAACTTGTTAATTTGCACAAAATAAAAAGCAAAAGTAAAAAATGCCATGATCTGCAGATCTTGTGCTTCTGTATCATCTCTTACTGATTCAATCAGTCTGATTTTATCTGACTGTGCTAGTGACGATGTATTTCCATCTCAGGTCACACAACACTGTCAGAAAAAAAATATGGCTCGGTTACAGGAATCGTTCAACATTTTGTGTGCTTATTTCTTCTGGCTGTATGAGGCAGCTCTGGTTCAGGAAGTAGAGCAGTCGCTCACCAATCGGTAGGTTGGTGGTTGGATCCCTGGCCCCTACAGTCTGCCCCTACAGCAATATGTCTAAGTGTCCTTCAGCAAGAAACTAAACCAAATTGCATGTGATTGTTTATTTGAAGAGCAGGTGGCACCTGGTATGGTAGCCTATGCGACCATGTATTGGTATTGATCCCTTTTATGAAACTCTTGCCAATAAAATAAGGCTGTAGAGTGGACGTAGCCCCCATGACGTCACACATTGGTTTGTTGACTCCTTGTTAAAGCTGTCGAGTACTGGCTTATGCCTTCTTGGATTTTTGGAGCCAAACGTGGACAAATTTGGACATGAGGGTGGAGCTGCGGAGAAGTGAGGGGTGGATCTGATTGTCATTAAAAAAATATGCACAACTTTAAGCCTTAATAAAATGTAAACAGGTAAGACCAAAACCGTTTTTGTATCATGCTGTAAACATTTTATTTATGCTGTAAAGTTAGGCATTTTAACATTGGGGTCTATGAGGTTTTGGAACCAGCCTCAAGTGGCTATCAAGGAACTGCAGTTTTTGGCACTTTCTTCAAGAGTTGCCGTAACTCCAAATTAAGTGGTCTGATAATACATGATTGTGCACAGAAACTTAGGTACTTGTTATGTCATGTGACATAATGTTAAACTCCTGCTTATTTTGTGAGAAGTTATTATGAACTTTTAAAAGATGAATGCAAAAGGTGTGTCCTTACAAACACAGTACATACTATATTTTGCAGATGCTGCCACTGAATACATTGAGATGCTTTTGTCTGTTGCTGCAATGAATGCAACAACATCCGCTGACTCCACAGATCCCATTAGGGCTTCTTATTTACTGTACATGCTGCACCTCTTCTCTCTGTTCTGTACAGTCCACTCCTGCAAACACTATTATAACTAATGACTTACAAAGTGAGCGTGCTCCAGGAGCAGGGATCCTCTCCAGTATCTCAATTTACATCCCATTCTGGGTGCAGGTTTTGCTGGGGCACCCAGGGATTGTTTGGAGGCTGGTGCAGTCAGGCATGGTGGGGAATGGGAATGAAGGGATTATGATGAGCTGTTAGCATTTGCCCTACACAAAGACACACACACTCAGATAAGGGGCCGAGGCAAACCAAATTAGGCTGCCAAATGATGTTCTCCCTCTTTCCTGGCCTTCCTCTCCAGAGCCTTTGATGGTCTGCGTCTCTGAGGGCTATGCCATCATTGGGGAGAGATGAGAGGATTGAGGGGCTTAGGCCCTCTCAGTAAGAGAAGAGGGTAAGAGCCCATTCAGACTGAGATAGAGAGGAAGACATGACCTGTGGAAGATTAAAGTTGAAGGTCATCGAGAGTGCATTTCCAATAACGTGACAACATGCTTTGCAGTGACTCAGTTGCTTGAATCATGCGAGAATGCTGCTGAATTACAAGGAGCAACTGTTTCATCATGATTAAAAAATCTCTATAGCTTTATATTCATCATGAATCACCACATGCACAATAGGGACTAGTTTAGACTGCGATAAAGGGCATTGGGGAGAATAATATTTAACCTCATTAATTTCCAAGATTGCTTTTTTTAGATGAGTTTAGGAGTTTGAATTTATGGATTATGTCACCATAGAGTGTCTTTAAAAGTTCTTCCTGAACTTATGACTTTAGTTGGAAAACTTTGGGACATTTGCTAGTGGCGGAAAGACAGAGGTTGTCTGGGATATTAAATACTAAGTGAAGTAGGATTGTAAACTTCTGGTCGTTTGGTTGGTTGAAATGCTCTTGTCTGACCAAATTCTCGTTGGTTAAACAATGGCTGGTCTTACTTTAATAAGGCTATGTGTCCACTAAAAGTGGTATTTGTCCCGCCTCTTCTCTACTGTGATTGGACAGCAGGTGACAGTGATGAGTGCGGCATTTTACCTAAAAAAAAACTCTCATTTTAATCATAAAACAGATAATAATCACAGAGGACATTAAGTGTCGGGTTTTATCTCCATGGATTTATTTTACAAAAATTCCCAAAAAATTAACTAAAATTAATTCTAAAAAAATCCCTGTAGTACTTTATCAGTCGAAGGTTAATTTCCTGCTTTTCCCTAAGGAGGTTAAAACAAGGATAAGTCAAGCCATCGTATCACGTCATGCCATTGGGGTACAACATGTGCAGTAAAATTTGGTCTGCAGTTTCCAAAAGTCTCTATAGCCAGCAGGATAACATAGCAAGTTGAGTATGAATAATTTTGAAGAAAAATGAAAGATATGGGTGAGAAATTACAATTCTGGAATTATTGATAAGGTCCTTAATAAGAGATATCTATTATATATCTGACGGCATCCCTTCAAGCGTAGCCAGAAAGTTCTGTTAGGGTGAACATACACAAGAAGGCTTAAATGGGCACACCCAAGGAGCACCTGAGTGGACACTCATTCTCATTGTTTTTTGTGCTGTCTGTGACCTTCCAGTAAAGCAGCTGCAGTTACACTGCACATGTATCAAACCTCACAGCTCCTACAGGGTCAAAGAGCCGGTCCTGACCTTCATTGAATAGCCTCGCTTTTGCCCTCCTGGTGATAATGCCTAAGGATGGGAGTGGAATTAGTCCATCCATTGGTCCGTTCATTTATCTGACTTTGGCAACAGCATGACATTTCACAAACTATTTACCAAAAGTTAATCCATAGGCCTTAATCCACCACCAATATCAGTTTATATCATAACTTTGGTGCATGAAAAGATATCCAGAAAATAAATGGTCTCATTTACACTTGTCATGGATCATAGTTTTTCAGAGGTTAAATCCCAAATTTTAGCTAAACTACTCTATCACACCAAAGTCTTATATTTGGCTGATGTAGTTTACAAAACAAGTCTTGATTAATTTTATTTGGCTTGTAATCATTTACACATGGGGTATTTGCTTTCCTTTTTTTTCTTCTTTTTTTTGAGACAGAAAATCACTTCTGCAATATTTTTGAAACATGGATTGACTACTATTGCTTGAAAAGTGTTGCTTTATTTCCTGAATAATTTAAAAGGAGTGTCATCATTTATGGTTTTGTGCTTTATTAGGGCCATTGTGTGTTTTATTAAACTCTGAGAGATGAAAGTCAGCTATCTTAAAATTGTTTATTGTCGTCACTTTTCTTGCTCTTATTCCCATGAGCTAAAGATATTATAGCCCATTAGTCTGCAAACACATCGTCAGCTTGATTAGGTGAGTGTGTGAGTGCATTTTATTTTTTTCCCTGTCTGAGTGTGTTTGCATGTTCACTTACATGTGTAACTTTCCTATAAGCTCTTTAAGAATAGATAATCTGCTAGCAGCTGCAGGGGGTCTACAAATGAATGCGTAATGAATGTGACACACACACCCACACAGGGAGCGCTGGCTAAGACTCAGCAGAGATAAACCAGTGGATTAAAATGGCACCAAAATGTCTCTGATGTAGGGGACAGACAGTTATGTAACACAGAGAAACGCTGACCAAGAAGAGTAGCTCAGTGTGTGTTCACGCGTGTGTGTGCCTGCTTTTTTAATAGTCTGCAGCTTTAAATTGGTTTCACACATATAAGTTATCAAGGTGATTATTTAAAAACAAACACGACCTCCAAAGAAAAGTTATCCTGTGGCCCCTTAAGAGAACACAAGCAGAACTAAATTTGAGGTTATATTTGGATGTACCTTTGCCTCTATGTACAGCTGCACATACAAATTTAATCAACTAGCTCTGCTCTCTCCGCTGCTGCCTGAATGCGCTGATTTCCTTACAGCAGTGCCATCTTCAAGCCCCACTGCATAAGATTGTGCAGGAGGAACTCCCCCTACAGGTTGGATGCTAAAACAACAGCCTCTCATTACTATTCAGCTCATGCTGCAGCTGCTCTTAGATCCTGCTTGTAGTTAGTAGTTTGTGGTTATCGTGGCCATTGGTTTGCGCGACGATGTCTGACCTTGGCTCCTCTCAGATTTGGTTTTGTGGGAAAGAAGGCAAAGAGTTAAGTGGCTCTTCGGTTAGATTACATCCTGTTGTCAAGCTCTCTTCAAGAGGGAACAAAGAAAGTGATATGAGATGCAGAGATGGAGGAAGGTGGAGGGAAAGGATGATGTCGAGAAGAATTTAGTCATGGTGATTTGCAATTTAGACTTAAGTTATGTTTGCTTGCATGATTTAAATGTTATAAAAGAAAAGTTGAGCATGAATTAATAATATGTAGATGTGGCGATATAAATCTGATGTAAATATTTTATTTAAGTGCTATACCATCAGACTGTTATGTATCTTTTAGACTCTTCCCTGTCTGTTTCCTCCTGACCCTCTTGTTAGTAAGCAGTCACGCAGCAGTTTTTTTTTTTAATACAAAGCTACGTGAGCATGCGTCTCCTCCTCCAGCTCTGCACTCAAGTCAAAGGGAATTCCTGAGCGGCGCTCAACCTCGGCTCTGCCATCTTATCTCCCACGCAGCCTCTCTGCCTCCCAGCTGTTTGCCACTTTTTATTTTATTTTATTTATGTAGTTTTCATATTATTTTTGTTTTCAAATATGCAATTGTATTGGACAAATGTAAAGATCTTTGTGTTGTTTTCAAAGGTAAACCTAGTTTTGTTTGGAGAGTATTTGTTGAATGACATCATGTCAGGCAGAACTGGATTAGCCAACAATAGCAGATCCCGTTCTTTTAATCCGCTGGCTAGAGGTTTTCCAACATTGTGTGGTGTAGGTTTGTAGAAAGAAGTATGTAAAGAAGTGTATGACAACAGTGCCTTTAAACAGTCAAATATCAAACAAAATTCAAAAAAGCAATAGCTTCACATTTTGGAAAATGCATCTTTGCTTTCTTGCTGAGAAGAAGATGAAAAGATTGATACCTCTCTTATGTCTACTTTTACTTATATGTAGCTGAATAGCTTTAGCTTAGCCTGAAAATGGGGCAAGGTATTTGGCAACATGTCTCCAAAGGTATTTTTAGTGAGTAATTAATTAACTCTAAGTCCAGTTAAGATTCGGAACAAGTTGAAACATGCAACTTTTTGAAATGTGCTAATCTGTTTCCTTTCCCCCTGTTGTTGTATTTCAATGTTCTGTGTGAAGCACCTTGAATTGCCTTGTTGCTGAAATGTGCTATACAAATAAACTTGCCTTGCCTTGCCTATAAAACCTGCCAGTTTACACCAATGTGACAAGACAAAATAGTGTATCGTCTGCATAGAAAAGACTCTTTCATGAGGATGGAGCCAAACATATGTGTCTACGGCTGTGGTGACTTTAAGGCCTATACACACTAAACATTGGAGCGCTATTGGCAACGATGACTGTTGCATCACCTTATGTCGCCTGCTTCCTGGCTTAAAAATGTTGCATTTGAACACATTGCAAAGACTACAGCCAGCAGCCAATTAGCACATACGTTCTGCGCCTGTCTGAAAGGAAATGACTCTCCAACCAGTAGGCAGCAGTAGTCTGTATTCGCTATTCAAAAAGGGAAACCACTAGACTGACGTTACGGATTCAAGACGCTAGTTAGCCAGTTATCACATTAACAAAACAACCTGATGTTAAAAGAACAAAAAATATTTACTGTTCATAAGCAAATAATAACTTTTAACAATTACGAGCCATAATTAGTAACTACTAAAGAAAGCTGTTTGTTTGATTTCCTCACTTCAGTTTCTCTTCTCATGCACTGAGCTGAACTGTCAGTCCCGAGGATTTCTCTCACCGATAGGCTTTGCCGGCTCTGATGACGATAACATATGGTGATTCAGCAGAACAGCTGACAGGTGCTGACTAGTGCCAATGGGCCACACCTGGACACACCACCAAAACTAGGGTGTCAGATATTCACCGACTGTCAGCTTGATGTTTCTGGGCCTTATGTAAGACTGGCTCGGCAGGGATGGAGGTCTGTTGTCAGGGAATTCCACAGCAAGCAAACACGCCGGCTGTGTGTCTGCTAACGGTTTGGTCCGACTAAAGTATACAAGCAAAACTTGGCAATTCATATTGCAGCCATGCTATTTAGAAAGCAAAGGCTAAGTAAATGTTGGAAAACAGGCACAGCCATTCTGTTGTTTGAGCTGGACAGAGCGGTCAAATTACAACCGCATCTCAATGTGGACTCTGGAGATGAATGTTAATAGCTGGTGTAAATTTATTCAGGTTACATTACATCTATTTGCAATCTGTATACGAGACGTGTTTTAATCCAAGGTGTAAAGGGGGTCTTGTTGCTACCTGTGTGTTGCTATGTGTATATCTATATGTTTCTGTATACTGGCTGTGAAAAAGATTATACTTCTGGGACAAATAAATGTAAATCCTGACAGATTTCATTGACTTTAGATGGAGCCAGGCTAGCTGTTTTCTATCCTTATGCTAAGCTAACCATCTTTTGACTCTAGCTATAAGTATCTACAGACATGAGAGATATCGGTCGTCTAATCATACTCTCTGCAAGACAGTGTTGAACTACCCCTTTAAACATTATGTTGAAAACACTCTTTACAGGGCCCTTTTAAACACATGCTCTCCTTAAGCCAGACCTTTTCCAACAAGTCTGGACATCGTCATGGTTACCATTGTCAAGAGAGCTAATGTAGACACACTCCTGTGCACACTCATGCTTGGCGCGGCGTTTGGTGTACTCAGTTTGTTAGCCACTTGGAATAATCAACAAGTCTCTCTCAGGAGTTTGAGGTTCACCATCTGGAGCTACAGGGAGGCATCGGCCCTCTGTCATTCAGGGCAGCTCAGACCTGAACAGGGTCTAAATTGGACCACACATGAGCCAGTTATTAGACTGATCCATATGGATGTCCAAGACTAAGTGGAAAAGTTTGGCACTTCTGCAGACCTTTGGCATTCTCAAATTGCTAACTTTATTTGACTTCGACAACTGCATAAAACTTTATCAGCGACACACCATTTAAAATAGAGTTATGTGGTCTGATGTTGTTTTACCTTTCTTTGTTTCGTGGGTTGTTTCATTGGTATCTTTAACTTTTTTTATTCTCTAAAACAATGTCTGTTTGTTCAGCACCTGCTCCTGTTTTTTAATCAACGCACCGTTTCATCAGTTCAACCTCTTTCTGCTCGTCTCCCTCCACGTTTCCATGTGCTCGTTCCGCACGTTCCCACCTGCACCCGTAATCCACTGCATGCACTTTCGGTGTGCTCCGTTTGTCCTAATTTCAGACAATCCTTTCATAGCCTCAGCTAACAAGGTGAATTTTAATCATCCATTATCACTACTTAACCGAGCCGCTGTGGCAGATTTCCAAGTTAAAGGTCACTTTTTGTTCCTGGTTTCTGTGTATTCATGTCAGAATGGACAGAAATGCCCAGACCATTAAGGAAAGTCTCAGTGCAAAATATCTTGAGGACACTACAGAGTGCATTCATATTCTTCTCTGTATACATTATCTTGGAGGTCTTCTACCTTTTTATCTACCTCTAGGGATTCCCTCAGCTCCGGCATATTATCAGTCAAGTGATGACTCTCATAAAAACCCTGACAGATAGCGTGTGCTCTAGCGAGATTGTATCGATCCACCGGCCATTCACGCGAAGGCATGCAAGAGAGCGAACGTTTTAATATACCGTGTGCTCAGTGTGTTTTACGATAATGGAGGAGCTCACAAGGAGCCTCATCGGTGCTCGCTCGTAGTTTATTTCTTTATACTCGCAGGAGTTTCAAGATTTAATCTCACCTGTGTGCTGTAATGAAACATAGAAATGTTCAATGTCAACTCAACTAATGAATACTTACATCATTGATTTCTTTATAGATTGCCGAGTACACACACATGAATACTCACTACAACAAGAGTACTTTGTTGGCTCCTGGCAAGATTGCTGCCTCTGGTAAGTTTGGCAAACACTTGTTCATCTTGTTGGGCGATATTAAGATATATACTGTGAGACAGCATTTATTTGTCATTTGCCATGAAGTTAATACCATTGTGGGCAATGTTGCAAAATAATTAGGAAGCTAATGATTATTTTTTGTGCCAGTGAGAGAAAGTAACTTGAATTGTCAGGTATGTTATTTGCTGGGATAAACTAAAAAAACACACTTTTATGTCAAGTTGTTTTAACAGATTGTTAGTTAATTTCCCAGTAAATCTACAGTAAAAATAAAACAAAAAGTATTCCAGTATATAATGGTACTGTAGCATAACATTAGAATTAGCATTCTGCAAAGGCGCTGTAACGATAACGGTGAGATTTTTGGCTGTTATCAGTTTGTTTTTGGCACTTAATGTCTAGTTTTTGGGCAACAGGACAGTAGTTTTCTCTGTGACCCTAAATATGAATTAATCTCATACAGCCAATCCAGCCCTCCAATCTGTTCTCCTCAGCATTAGAAAATTCTTACATGACCCAGGTCCTTTTCTTGAAGCCTGTTTCTTCATTCTTCTTCATGCTTCTTTCTCCTGCGAGAATATGATCTCTGAGAAGAGTCTGTATTACCAAAAAGAATTGCTTTCTCCATCGGCAGCTGTAATTCAGAATTCTGCACACAGTATGGTGCTATAAACAGAGGACAGAAAACACACATTTTTTCCAAGTTATTTTAACAGTCAACTTTTCAGAAATTGTACAATATTGTGATGTGAAATTGCATATAGAGCTACTTCAAGCGTGTCTTGTATGTTGCTACTTCCAGTGGGTGGGAATTACTCTTCTGTAGTGGCGCTGTCTCACCAGGACAGCGTTGTCAGCTGTAATGGCTGTACAGCATGGTCTCTTTTGAAAACACTGCTTAGGCAGCGGCCCTCGGCGTAAGATACAAAAACACAATGCACTCTTTAGCATTTGTGTGAGACGCACTGGGCTTTTTAACTAACTCCAATGTAAACCCATCCACGTCATTATTAGACTCTCAGAGCGAAACAGACGCAGAGTGTTAGTCGGCTTGGGGCAGGCAGGTGATACGAGAGGTGGATGGGTCCAACAAGCACCGGACTTTGACCCAGGAAACTGGTGTTTGTGTCTAATGTGGAACTAAAACTCAAGGTTGACTTTCTTTATTTTTGTCAGTTGCTAGTCACGATGATGATGATGATGTGATGTGCAAAAGGCTGCCTGTAAACCCTGATAACTAACAACACATCCGACCCGACACCTATCACTGTCTGCACCGCGGTCACGTCATCGTGAATATGGGTCAGTGTCTCGTATTCATCTGGCAGTTTAATTCTGCTTTAATTCATCTCTCCTAAAATCCCCGAAAATGTGATTGGTAGTTGAAAGCAGGCGGTGACAGTGCACAGAGCTGTGATGGGAATCTGAGGGTGATAGAAGCTGTAGACAGACTCAGGTGTGTCTCATCTGTGAAGGCTGAAATTCACCCACAGTCACCTGGGACTGATTGAAGACGATATAGCCTAATGACAGGAAGGAGAGGATATTGTACAGTGGAGTATGATACAATATGATGAAAAATCATATGATACATCTTTGTCTGCTTACAATAATCTATTTCAGAATAATTCACAAGTGCATGCAATCCAAAAAATATTATGAAAACCAAAGAGGGGAGCTAAATTATGTCTCACTTCTGTTTCTTACCTAATCACTGTTGTATGTATTTGTTAATTAGTGATAATTTGTTTTGGTCCTTGTTCACAGCTTTCCAAAATTAATGCATAATAAAGAATAAACAACAATGAAAAAACAATAAACAAATAACAATTATTAAAGAATTGCATTGCATCAAAAGGAAAGCAAAAAATATAGACAGAAAATGTGTAGGCTGAAGCTTGAGCTCATTGTGCCTAACTTTTTATGTAGCTTATTCTTATGAGTAACTCATTTCCAATGAGGTAAAGTTATACACACAAAAAAATAAAAAACAAACCAGAATCAACAACAAATACAAAAAAACTGAAATAATAACAAAATTCCAAAACACTTCAGAGACAATAATAATCATATCACAGCTTTATATTTTTGTACCACCAGTTTTTATGCATCTGTGCTGGTGATCCAACTCATTCCCGTGAACACGATATCCCACAAACACTTTGAGGGAATATTTTTCAAATTTGGCACAAAGGTTGACTTGGACTCAATAATGAATTCATTAGATTTTGGTGATCGCAGGTCACTGTGACCTTCTGTCCTCATTCTTGTGAAAGCAATATCTGAAGCAGGCCTTGAGGGAGTTTCCTCAAATTTGGCACAAACATCCACGTGGGCTCAAGAATCGCCTGATTACATGAATATGAATAATTAACTAATTCACAAAACATGTTTTTTGGCCATAACTAAGTATGAGAAATTTTCACAGAAATGTCTGATAGGATAAACTGATGAAGTGCTGACATTTTAAAATCAAAAGTGCAAAGGTAAGCTTACCTGTGACATCATAATGTTTTGCTTAAACACTTCTCTGGCAATTACTCAACATCATATGTCAGTAACATAAGGGGAGACATTTTGTCAGTGATAGGATGATATTCTGTGATGAAATTGAGGAGCAGAGACACCTTTGAAGCTTCAATCAGGAAACGTTTATTACGAGCACTCGGGTCGACACAGGAACGAAGGAAACATGCAAGTTGCCATTCGACAACGGACAGAGAAAAGACATTTGTATTTATGCAGTTGTCATGATGTAGATGGTTGGGATCAAATTTTAACATCAAGGAACTAAGGTTCTTCTGAGAAGTGAGGAATGTGTTTGTGTTACTAAATTTGCTGGCAGTGGTCCATCTCAGGTATCTATGGTCAACTTGCAGGCACTAAGACTTCACTATATATGTGTAGGTCTTTACTTTGATGTAGACATAGAGTTTCGAACTAACTATGTGTGAAGCATTCATGCTCTCACAGACATGGATGCATGTTGTAAGTGCAATTTGACCGCTACGTACAACCGTGAGGCGATAAATATGTTTTTGAGTATGCAAATAAACTACACATTTGTAATTGCCTGTCACAACCATTCCACAAATTAGCTGTTTGTGGTTACATGTGAAAATGTATAAGAATAATAGTATGATAAAAAAAAGTATGTAACAGATTACTATAGTGGTTTATAAAATGTAGATAGACAGTAATAACTGACTTGTTACAGAATCGAATTTCTGAGTTTTGATTTTAAAAAAAGTCCAAAGATTTCCCTGACCATGAGGAAGCCACTGGTAATAGTTTGTGATAATAACACAACAAATTGCATGCTTTATTGTCACCTTAGGGAAAGTCATTTCTATATAAGATAAGTTGAATAATGTTGTAATATCTTACTGTCTGTGTGGGTGCGCGCACGAGGCAGACCTTTTTTATGCAAGCTCTGTAATGCTGCAAAAGAATGACACATTTGCGGTCCTTGAAAAACAGAGGTTAAGCTGTGAGGTCTTTTCAGAGACCAGTTGGGTTCTTTCTCTTATTCTGTGAAGACCTTCACAAGGCTGCCTGCCTATTCACAGACGGAAAGCCCACACGTATTAAAACATCAAAGCTGGCTCGGTGCTATGTTGAACTGTGTAGAGATCCATGAGTCGCTGTATTTTCTTGCTGTCGATACGTGCCTGGAATATATTAAGTGGGAGAGAGGGCGAGAGAGAGGGATGAATAAATAAGTGAACCGGGTTGGAGGAAAGAAACGACCGGAGCGGTTTTCGTTCCATGTTCCTTTTAAATCTTTGGGTAGTAAGAATTAGATAAATTAATAATAACATACGGTTTGCTGTCTCCTCCCATACACCACCTCTTTCCTCTGGGTGCCCCCCTTCGTCCCCCATGTGTGTATTTTTGAGAATCGCCTTCATTGCTACAGACTGCTTCAATAATTCACATGAAAGTTTTAGAGTCGATGATCTTTCGGCCTGTGAGGAGCCAAAGAAATAATACAAGTTTCCAATGTTTTTTGATGTTTCCTCAGAGGCCACCAGTGTCAGTATGTATAACCTAGACTGTAAAAGACAAATACAGCCACGATGTGAGCACATATTGAAGGACCAGTGGGGCAAAAATTAAATACTTTTACATTGAAAATGAAACCAAACCATTCAGGATCAAGGCTGTTGTTGTGGCTCAAAATATAGGGGACCATGACAGGAGATTTTTTGCTCCTATCAACCACCTCGACTGTGTGTTATCCTTAGCTCAGGAAAAGCCTTTTTTGACCCAGGTCTTCCTGTTAGGATCTCCCCGTGTGAATCCTCTGAAAGAAGAAAGAAATATTTTTATCTCTCAGTCTTTAAGCAGCTGTGATTCAAAATTCTGCTCACAGTTTGATGCTAAAGACAGCGAGCTTGTTATTGTGCGAGAGTGCTGCTTCAAGCTATGAATACATCAGTGTGGACAGGAGTTGCTTCAAGTGCTCTTTAAGATCAGGGTTAGTCTCTGAACCACCTACAATCCCCCACACATCCAAGAGGACTCTTTTGTTAATTTCTGTTACTTACTACAGAGTATAATGTGCAACTTTGCTCAATAGCATAGTCGTCAAAAAAAGACATTGACCTGACTGACCCAGGCTGGTATTTATTGTTATTTTGCTACACTACACCATTGTGATGCTTATGAATTGTTTTGAGCAATGAGGCTTTGAATGGTAGCAAGTGGTAACAACTTTTTAAAAGTTCCAGAGATAGAAAATTAATGACTTGAGTTTAACTCATGATCATTGGAAACAGTTGGATCTCATACTTTTTTTTTTATCAAGTCTGCAAAATGTGGTTTATGATGCAGTAATACAAGTGTCAAATTTCAACCGGTCATACTATAACTTTAAAGCAACAGTCTGACATGTTGGGAAATGAGCTCTCACACTCTCATATCTGTCCTTTAATATATAGGGCTACGGTCTGCAGTTGGTTAGCTTCTGGCACAGAACTCCCTGTAAAAAGTGAAAAGTGTGTTTTTGTGATATGTATAATGATATCTTATCCTTTGCTTTTTGTACAGATTAAACAAGTGACTTATAAAATGTGAATGAGCTTTAGAGGTGCTGGTAGGTGGATTAATTACTGGCTGTTTCCAGTCTTTATGCTAAGCTAAAGTAACCAGCTGCTGGCTGTAGCTTCACAATTTACCAAAATTCTGTGTCAGGACGTCGTCTAATGCCAACGTCAATGTGACACAGAATACGGATTATAATGATATTTTGTTGGTTTTAAGTTGTGCAGCCAACATCATCCTCACGCAGAAGAAAGACATTTAGTTGTAAGTTGCGGAGAACAAACCCAACGTGGGTAATATGTCCTAATGTCACTGTCTACACTTACTGAAATTGGTACAAGGTACAAGGTACTTTCTTTGTCCATCGCTTTCTGTTTTGTTTCTCCCCATACGCCGTTGGTGGGGATCCTCTTGCAGTCTGCTGCATTCAGTCCAAACCCCCCTCGACTTTTCCCTGATGTTGATAAGTGCTTCTCTGTTGTAGATAAGTCTTGCTTCAGCAGAAGGGGCCATTGAGTTGGAAAAAAATAAATAAAAATTGAAAAATTTAGCCAAAAAATAGCAAGAATTTTAGGAGCTACTGGCTTCTGCATCTATGTGCTCTTTTAAAATATTGTCAGCTTGATAACAAACACAGGACTTTCACCCAGTAGACCCGGGTTTGTGTTCAGTGAACGCTGAGGTGTTTTAGCTATGTAGCTTGAAAGATGCACATGATATTATGTTAGTGACAAATGTACTTCATTAAAGCCAAACTATGTTGTTTCTCTAAACCTAACCACGTAGTCTTTTTGCCTAAACCCAATGAAACTGAAATTAGTGTTCTAACTCACTACCAAGTGTAAACTTCAAAATAGGTGCATGAAACTTGCCATTAATTTTGCTGTCTTGGTTATGAACCTCACTATGAACTACTAACAAATGATTTGGTCTTATACCAAATATTTTGGAAAGGAAGCAGCAATTTAAACCAGAAGTATGCAGAACAATGTATTGTTTCCAAATAATGATTAGAGGAAAAAGTTCAAAAAAAGAAAAAAAACAGGTTGCAGAAACTTTTAGCACCTTCAGAAGTGTGTGCACTCTCTTACACACTCTCTTATACAGCGTGCTCTCAAGTGTGACTACAACAACGTGGATACCAGAAGGTGCTCTCCAACCAGACAGCACCCCTGCTGTGAGAGCATTAGCAGCTATAGGGGAGAAGGTGCACGTGAATGTATTTCTCAGCTCACAGCATGTTTTGTTAAGAGAGGCAGGCAGATTGAGCCTCTTATTTCTTTTCCTTCAGATGAATGTGAGCAATATACAACTATCGCCTCCTCATATGGAAATAAATGGACCTGGGTTACTGTATATGTTCATGTATGAAATTGCTTCTACAGTAGGCCGGTGTGCGCCGTATAGTAACTCCTGTCAAAGTGACAAAAAGCACCTCTGTTCACCCCACTGCTGATGTTGCAGATGAGAGCCTCAGATTTTATTTCTTCGAGAGAAAGAGAAGAAGCGAGGAGGAGGAGGTGGGGGATGGAGAAATGGAAATAGGCATAAACATGGAAATATAAATAAACTACAACCTCTGGGGTTCCACCACCCACCACCCACCATCTGCATCTGCTTACACCCCCAGTGAACTTTGTTATTTATCCTGTTATTTGCTATTATTATGTTTTTATCTCCGGTCCGATCCTGTTCCTGCGGTACCTCTGAATGCTGCCGGTAGCTGCTAAGGTCAGGGATGTTGGTCTTTTTGTTAAGTCAGCCGCCGTCGATGCTGCATCCTCCTGTGTGCCTTCATCTCTACATCCTTCTCCACCTCCCTGCCTGAGGGATGGTCTGATTAAGTCTTTATGTATGTTAAATTTACCAAAAAAAAGAATGCACTGGACACAGAACAGTGTGTAATTATCTTCATAATGTACCACAAAACTCCCTTTTTGTTTTTGTCACACACAAAAATACATTCAAACACAAACATGGCATGTACACCTGTTTTATTTCACACAGGCTTCACCCTCAATCCCCCCCCATACTCTGCTCTCCACTGCAGAGCTGCATGATGAAATTTGCATGTTCTTGTTTAGCCAATCAGGACGAGCCCAGTCTTTCCCATGGCGCCCATATGCCCACAAGCCTATAGAGTTAGAGCTAGAGAATCCATCTGTGCTGCGGTGTTGGTCACAATGCACACCTTTTAGTCTTTGTCGTAATGTGCATCAGCACATGAAGGATCTCTGCTCTGTGCAGCCTGCAAGTGTGCCAAACAGCAGGAGGGCTGCCATGACAGCTCCATGGTGTCGTGCTTCAGCTTCACACATATGAGCAAAGTGTATAGGTTATGCACGAGATCTCATGTGTTACAAGCTCTACGTAGATGTGATGCAGAGTAGTTAACTCACATCTGTCAGCACGTTTGTCCGCACACTCGCTCTCAACTTGTCAGTGACCGATCCCCCTCAGTATCTGTTTGGGATGTTCAGGGATGGCGTGTCAATGTACACCCATTACATGCATTCTGTCTGTTCAAAATAAATATAATTTTTGACAGGAAATGCACGGTTTCCACTAATTAAATCTATACAGTCTCTCCATAAAATAAACATAATCTGCGTTTTTATTTTTGTTTTTTTGTTTTTTTAGGCAAGGCAAATTTATTTATGTAGCATATTTTAACAACAAGGCAGTTAAGTGTGCTCTACAAAAAACATTAAAAGTATCAAGACAAGGTGCAAAAGAAACACATTATAAAATAAGTTCACATTAAAAACATTTAAAAGCAATTCATCAAAGAACTGGAGAACAGACAATAAAAAGTTTATAGCTTTTTTAAAAGTGTTCATTAAAATGACTGGATGGGAAGCGAACAGTAGCTTTCTGGGTGAAAATCTGGAGTTTGTTTTGACAAAAGTACCTCAGTGCGACATTTTGTGATGAGCTGGGAGGGAGACCAGGTTGCTTTTGTAGTTGGTTATCTGAGGTTGATGGAATTAATCCATATTTAAACATTTATAAGGGTTGAGGTAAATTAACTAGCATTTTATTATCACGTCAATGTTGTGATCATTTTCATCAGAGGCAGATGCTTGACTGGAAATGTTCAGAATAAAACTTTGCAAAAGAAACTAATTTAATAAAAATTAAAATAATATAAATTAATAATAATAATAACTGCTCTAAAACTGTGTGAAGGATTTAAAGCTCCTTCATGCACTGAGACCTTTTTTGAGCCCATTTATCACACAAAGCATCTCTAAATAACTTTAATCCTGAAATTGAACTCATTCAGCTAAATAACAAAGTTTTCCCTTTGATCCAAATAAGCTGACAATTTAGAGCTACAAGGTTTTGACTTGAAACCACCAGTTTGTCATTTCCTCCCTCCAGGGGCCCTAAAGATGCTGAACAGCCGCTAAGTTCACCTTTGCCTCGGGCCAGCTCTCATCTGAAACGCCCAGAAAGACTAAGAAAGAATCCGTTGTATCTAATGGATTTTTATTGTGAAGAGCTACAAAGGTGGAAAGTAACACATTTATTCTATAGTTTTGTAGGTGTCTAACTAATGCTTTTCTACTTTATTGTCTCTGCTAGATGTGCGCCTGTAGGGATCATGCATTATGTTGTGTGAGTCGTGTGAGTGTGTGTATTTGTCTGTCTGCAGATTATCTCGCAAACTACTGGACTGATCAGTCTCATATGTACACATGTACATATGTGTACATGTATGCTCAAGGACCTTGTTGTTGCAGTGATTCATTATTTTTGATAAACCTGCTTTATTGACTGTTTTACGTCATCATTAACTGTTGACTCCTAACTCCTCTTAATCAGCCTGTAGGGGTACAAGTTCAGATTCGTAAATCAGCCTGGATAAAAAGAGCAGGCCTCAAAGTCTGTTGCAGGCCACATTTTGGCCTTTTTTTGTGGCTCAAAAATGGACATTTCATTAGAAAAGTTTTGTCTCATTTTGAACGGGAGTAGATAAATTCCATATCTGTGTTGTACAATCCACAAAAGTAAGACATTATACACATTATTGCACTGTTGCTCAGCACAGTGCAAAAAAAACTCGGACAATGAACATAGAGCATGTGCTCCAAAAAACATTAATTTAGACAGAATAAAAATTACAATATACTACTGCGTACAAAGCAGCATAGTGCCTATGAAGAAGTGTGGATAATAACCTTTAATTTAAGATATTTATTCTAGTTGGAATGAAGGAGTTTTTCTGAGTGTTTTTCTTGGTCAAGGAGACATTTTCATTGTCACTGGCACCACCTTGACTGTGAGGGTATCATGAGGGACAACTCCACCAGACTCAGCTCTCAGTGCTCAGGCTGCACGTCATCGTTTTTCCTGCCTGATTTTATTTGCTTGGTCATTTTTCCTTGATATTTGTGCTACATAGAGGTTACAAAGTTAAATGTAACTTTTCTAGTTGCATTTTTCTCCTCTACATTTGTTTGATGTCTGTAGTTACTGGATTTCTTTTCTGATTTTTTTTAAGATTTTAGCTATCTCTAGAGGAGGATTTAGCATTTTTCAACTGATCTGAAAGCAGGAAAGTCTCTAAAACTAGAAATATCCTCTGAATATATTCCATGTTATTTTAATGCTCTAATGGGATTACCAATACTTCTTCTGAAGTTATGTTTTTTAGTACTTCGTATGAGTACTTTTTCTTTGACAAAATGATTATGAAACTGGAGTCATTAATCTCCTAAGATTCAACGGATGTAAAATATATCACTGAGCTGATTTCTTCCCCTTTCCCCTTTTTTGTTTCATCTGTTTTGTTACATCACATAAATCAAAGATAAAGAATGACTCTGAGGCAGAGGCCCTTCTGTTATAAATCATATTAACACTCTTCATTAAAGCATAATTAGTTTTCTTCGAGGAAGGCTTGTATTTTACAAACAGTAAAAAGAAGATGTTGTGATAGTAATCATAGAAAGTTAAAACACCTCTGGTTTAATCACCACTTTGAATTCTGGCTGTTTGGGCAATAAAAGATTCTGCCTGAGGCTAACAGTATTATTATACAGGCAAAAGCTCATGTGTTAAATATGCAGTAAACTCTCAGTAGTAAACTCCGTAGTCATACAGAATATCTGTGGCTGATTGACGGCAATACTCAAGGTCAGTTCTATACAGCGGCAGGGTTACCGTTGCTAATATGGAAATTCATCCTCTACATAAAAAGGAAATTAAGAAAAAAATACATGCCTTTACTACATATGACAAATTCTTCTCATCCTGAGCAATAAGCTTTAGCCCTGAGGGGGAAAGTGTTGCTGTTCAATGTTGAAAGAGGTAAAATTAACTTAATGATAAAATTAAAGAAAACAAAAGATACAACCGGCTTTGTCCAAAGCAAGTAATAGTTATTATGTTTAAAGCGACGTACAGTTCAAGATTTTATGTGGTGCAAGATTATACAGAAATGTCTACTTTCTTAGCCAGAGCCGGACATATGTGCCCAAAACAACTGTTGACTGTTGACATGCACACTAATAATTAAGTATTAATCTGAATATGAGAATATTCTGAACTTGATGTGGGTTATGTAGACAGAAAATTCAGTTTAAATATTCTAAACAAAGTCTTTTAAGGGAAGAAACAAGACGTGGGAAATGTTTTTTAATATTCTAAATTCAGGAGCATTTTATGTTCATGTTTACAGCAGGTTCAGAATAGGTGTCTCAGTTTTTGCCACAGTTTGCGACACATAGCCTCTTGTCCGTTTATGGTCAGCTCTGTGTGTTGTCATGGATGCATTGTACACAAATAAACTTGCCAACAGTTTGCAAGGCTGCGGGATAGAGATGCGTGCCCAATAGAAAAGCCTGCATTTCTTCACAGAAGAAGAAACACACCACTTTTAAACATTATGAAAGACTTGGATATCAACAGGTTTTTGGATATGTATAGATATCTGATTTGGTGGGTAAAGGAGTGAAAAAGGAGACTCTGAAAAAATTTGAAAAATCCTATTTTGATGCAAAGAGGCAAAATGGCACAAACAACTCCAACCATTGCACTTGTCAATTTTTCTACGTGATGAACAATGTATTAGGGAACACTAATCAGAGTCTGCACGACTGCATGTAAATGGGAATATTCTCAGAGTATAAATTTGTATTAGCCATGTAAACACCTTACACTGTGTCCTTACTAAATGAGGAGTTTTCTATATGCTACCTTTTCATTTCATTACATCAACCTAAATTAGGTGGCAGGTGGTTGGACAGACATTACTGGAAAGCAGTGGAACTTGGATGCAATGGAAAGTTGCTGGTTAACACTCTTGTGTGGGATCCTCAGCAGAGCTTGCCAGCTTGTTTTACAAAATGGAGATGGTGGTATGATATCAATGTCAATTATGTCTATACCCATGATAGTATTGTTGTGAGTATGAATAATTAGGAAGTAAGTACTCACCCAACTTTTCAGTGATTACATTTTCAGTCTGATATCTGATGAGCACAGAGAGACCTGTGTGGTTTGTTGACAGGATGTAACAGAGATCAATATTTAACTGATTTGGTGTGGACAGAGTGTGTGGACAGAGTATGTAACGCAATGTGGCATGATAGCTGGGCGCTTACTTGCTGTTAGGACATGTTGTTAGTAGGAATGTTGTCTTTTTTGTAATAAAGGAAAAAAAAAATTCTGCATGTAGACGTCGTCATTAATATCAACAAGGTAGACCTGTATCATCATCTGTGTGTGCACCTCAGCTCTGTGGTATTCTGCCACATGCATCAAACATGGCTGTAGGTCAGGGTGCGCTCCAGGCCGTGTTGTGGTCTAAAGGCAGAGTTTGGCTCACTCAGAACTGAAGTGTGTTGCTTAAACTTGGTCAACTGACACACTGCAGGCCCTCTGCAAGGCACTGCAGTGTTACACAACGCTGCACTGTAAAGCATCTTGCTCTTACAATGTGATGATCGCAGTAGTATCGAGGCCAATGCTGAAATAGGGTATGGGAAAATCCAAAAGCTTTCCATAATGGCGGTGCGCTAAAAATCCATTATCCTCTCACAGTGACTAACAATAATTTATGTGAACGTTTTCTGCTCATTGTGATGTTTTTCTGATGGAGCTCTGAGTGCAGGGTCAGCGGCACAGCAGCAGCCCTAAGTTGGCAGATTTGTTACTTTTGGACAGTGTCAGGCCAACTGTTCCCCTTGTTTTCAGTCTGTGTGATAAGCTAAGCAGCTACATATTTAGAGTACAAATATAAGAGTGGTATCGATTTTCTCAGATGACTCTTGGAGACAGCAAATAAGTGTATTTTCTGAAATGTCAAGTTATTTCTTTTAACCCAAACTCTAAGAAGGAACTGTGGCAGTGGGTGCTTTAAAAGGTCCAATGTGTAAGATTTACTGGCAGATAGCAGTGAGGATCGCAGATGGCAACCACCTGACACTTCTAATTAAAATTCCATCAGTGTTCGTGGTTCGGGAGGTTTTTACCAGAAGCCAAATAATTCACAGCCGTCTCTCTCCCATCAAAACAAACAGAGGTGATTAAAACTGGTAAAAAAAAACTGATTAAAAGTTCAACTTTACAAATCACTGTTTCTACAACACTGTTTGGCACATTGCAGATGACCTGTTTTTCCAGTTTCCTTTTTTCCTCTTATAACTTAAGATCCAGATGTTCGGGAGGTTTTTACCGGGAGTCGAATTATTTGCAGAAGTCTGCTGTGATTTAAACTGGTATAAAATCTAAGTAAATAAGTATCAGCAGTATCATCATTAAAATCAGTGTTTCTACAATGCTGCTTGTTGAGAGGGGCTGCTAAACGTGGTGGCCAATGCAAAAACGCACGTGGCGCTATCTAAAGCCACAGATTGTTTTGTTTTTTTATTGTTGTTCTGGGCTTCTTTAGAAACATGGTGGACTCCACGGACAAGACCTGCTCCCTACGTAGGTATTAACGGCTCATTCTAAGGTAACAAAAACACAATGATTCTTATTTTCAGGTTTTCAGATTATACACTAAAAAACATAGTTATTATATGATATCCCATTTTTGCCAATATGTCCCCGTAATCCTACACACTGGACCTTTAAAACAGTCCAAGAGCGCAGAGAGATTTGTTCATTTTCATTTGTTTATTGTGTGTTTTTAGTAATATATTAAAGAGTTTAGGCACCACTAAACTATGCCATCCTGCTGCATGAAAATGCCAGGAATGTTGACATCTAGATGACACCAAACATTATTTACTGACTTGACAGTAGACAGGAAGGTGATCCTTACATGCTCTTGATCAAAGCTTGCTGTTTTTTTTGAAGACCCAGGCACATTTTGACTCGTCTGAGACTGATGGCTCTCAAATCTGCTCCTGTCTGCTGAACTCGGCTGTCAAAGCAGATTCCAACATACAACAGGGATAACCTATTTAGAGATTAATCCTTGTCTCATAAAACACATTTATGTGTCAGCTGTGGTCTGAACCATTTTAGAGGTTCGGGCTGTCTGGGCTCTGCGTGCATAGCTGAAAGATGATATTGCACTTAACATGGTTTTGTTCCCTGCAGTGACATGTTCTCAGCTGACATCCTGTCGGATTTACTCCACGTGATTAAATTTTACCGCACCTCCTCACTTGACCTCCTAAATAAAGCAGCCCGAAAGCTCAATCCATTAATACCTCTCAGGCACACACATATCTTTTGATAGTTCCAGAAATAAGCTTTTAAAACATTATTGTTATTGAGGTGCACCATTACACTATTTGCTTAATGTGTACAGTCACAATTTGTCCGAGTCAGTGAGACAGAACTTTTTCAGGCCTCCGCACTGGGGATAGCTGTGACCAAAGGCGATGTGTGTTTTGGTTGCCTGTCTGTCTGTCCATATCATCTGTACGTTTGTCCATATGTTCGTGGGACGTCATTCATATATCAGTTGTACATCCGTGCCATTCTTGTGAAACGTGGTATTTCAGGAATGCCTTGAGAGAATTTCTTCAGATTTGGGAAAAACGTCCATTTGGACTCAATAATTAGATTTTGGTAGTTAAGGTCAAGGTCACTGTGATCTCATCTGTATAATTCTTGTAAACACAATATTTCGAGTGACCCTTGAGGGGATTTCCTCAAATGTGGCACAAACGTTCACTTGGACTCAGCAATGGACTAATTAGATTCTGGTGGTCATAGTTCAAGGTCTGTGTGACTTTCATTTCATTTTTGTGAACAGAATGTCTTAAGAAGGTCTTGAGGGAATTTCTTCAAATTTGGCACAAACATCAACTTGGACTCAGTGATGAACTAAATAGATTTTGGTGGTCAAAGGTCACTGTGACCTCACAAAAACATGTTTTGGACATATCTTGAGCCCAAAAGGAGAGACATTTGGTCGGATACTGAATTGGTGACACTAAACTTGGTTGTCCACCTTGAAACTCTGCTGGTTGTATAGATCTTCTGTGCTGTTGGGGGGAAGATGTGTGTGTGTTTGTGTAAAATGAAAGTGCAACTTGACTGGTGTGCAGAGACATACAACTGCAAGGCAGTAATTCTAGTTCACTTATTGAATTTGTTTTTCTTCTTAATGTATTCAACAGTTTTCCCCACCCAGAGCTGTTTACTCTCACACAGTTTCATTAGTGTCAGTGGAGAGCTTTACCGCCACATAATGGACTCCAAAATTACAGTTCTGGGGCAAAACCTGAGTGCTTGTAATGTTTTTGGTTAAAATTAAAGAATCTGTATCAGCTTTCAAAGCCCATGTCAATTAATCCTCAATAAATATTTAATGCTTGTCTTCACTCATGCAGTTATCAGGATTCTCATTTGTTTTTGCGCCTTTAGAAACTTAAAACTAATTCAGCGCAGCTAATTGCTTTCTCTCTTATACTTCAGGATGTCTCGGAGCGACCGTTTCTCAGACGCGGATTGTGTTTTCTAATAACAAATGGATCAATAAGTAAAGATCGGAGGCTAGTAGCCTACCAGGGCTCACAGTGATGAATAAGTCTTGACAGCGTTATTGAGGATATATTGTTTTCTGGGATGTTGGGAAATTTCATCTGGCGAGTCTTGTGAGTGGATACCAGTGAGAATTGTATCGGTACACAGAGTTATGAATGCCACTTCTGAGGAAAACCTCTGGGCATCTGAGGAGCTCAGAGTTCATGCTGTGCTCTACTCTTAATGCTTTTTATTTGCTGTCCCAGTGTTTCATATTTAAAGGTGTGATTCACTCCATGCTCTGAAACTTGGGGCGGAGCAGATTCCCTCATGTAAAAGACTTTATGCATATTACAGTCATGCTTTTCTCCTTTTGGGAAATCCCTCTACATGTGCAGCTGGCACAGACACTGTTGACACGGCATCAAACAGACCTGAATATCATCTCTCCACCCTTTTCCCTGAAGTGCTTGTGTCACATGAACTCTCTATAATGGGTATGGGGGAATATAGGACATATAGAAATAATAGGAGCTTCTGCTTTTTTCCTTTAAACAGTCTGCTGTATCATTTGAGCATGAAAAGTTACATTTTAGAGCAATAAACTCACATTTGCCCCCTTCAGTTCACTCAGTGGTTTTGCTGCTGCAGCCTTGCTTCGTCTGGTATGACCAGTGGCTTTTTGGTGGATAATGTTATCAAACTTTAAATACATAGTGGTCTGTGATTCAGTTCACTGACTCATCTTTTGCTGTTGTGACTGCGTTGTAAGGTGTCTGAATCCTACAGGGGCAAATTCACAAATATTGGATTGCGACTGCTGATAGCACCATGAATTGTGCTTCACTTGCAACCGCTCTGTGCTGTCCATAGGTCTGATTCACCAAAGATATTGTGCTAATGATATTACAGCACAAATACGCCCATAAAGTTTTCCAGTGTCTGATTGCAATTATCCATGTGGCAAAGTGTGCCTTTGCACCAAGAGCTCAGTAGGCATAATACAGAAAGAAAAATAAAACTTTTCTCTCTCTCTCTATCTCTATCTCTCTCTCTCTCTCTCTCTCTCTCTCTCTCTCTCTTTCCTTTGTATCATTTTGTCACAAAGCTTTGTTATTTTGTTGTTCTTTATGACATCTATTGGACATCTGTCCGTCTTGGAAGACAGATCCCTCCTAAGTTGCTGTGAGGGTCTAAAGACAGATGGATGTCTTATGCTGCAAAGCCCTCTGAGGCAAATTGTGATTTGTGATAATAGGCTTTATCAATTAAATTATACAGCACTTAGTTCTGGTCAAGCAATTTGATTGGTCTGCTCAGCTGAATTGAACTGACCTATTATGCTTTTCCTTATTTTTGGTCTTATATGTAATGTTACAATGAAGGATGTTCATTCAGTGGCCGCACCCCGCTAGTAAAAGAGACTTGGCATTTAATTGGAACTAAACTTATATTTGAAGTTTTACAGCATGTCAATTTTCATCATCTATTTCCTACTTTTGTCTTGTTTTAGTGATTCTTGTATGCACATCTCCCCAGTCAACTTACAACAAAGCAAACATTTAATTTGCACAGCTGATAACATTTTTGTCCTCGGCATGTGTTTCCTTTTGCTGTCTGCTGGAAGAAACTGTCATCAGTCTCAGTGTTTTTCTTAGTTGACGTTACAAAAGCCAAACTTTAATGGCCTGGGGCAGAGCACAAATGAGGGCATGAACAATGAGCTTAAAACTTAATCTTATGCATTTTGATGATGCATACGTGGCACCACATGCTCCTAGTTTTTCCCCCACAGTCATTTTCTCACGACAGTCTGTTTCACACAGGCTTTGCCCTCTATCAGGTTCGATCGGCTCACCCACTCTCTCCTGCAGAGCACAAACAGATGCTAGAGTTTGTGAACTTCTCAATGGTTTCTGGTGTCAGTGACCTCCTCATGCTGGTGCCCGGCTCTCCACTCCGGCCCGACTCTGCTGTGTGAGATGCATTAGAGGCCAACTGTGTTGACAGACGATTATCCCACGCCTTCTTTATTGTTAAAGATGTTGAGGGTGAAGACTTTCTTGAACTTACGACAGCAGCAGAATGCCCAACTCACTCTGTTCCCATCAGTAGAGATACTGAAGCTACCGATCCGTCAGTGCTTGTTAGTTTCTACTTTGCTATTACTCTTTCTACCTACACTATTGACTCGCAGTGGTAGCATTGTTGTCGTGTACAGTGTTAATCCATATACTGCTCCATATTTTGTGTTTTTCTCTCCAAACTTGATCTACTGAGTTTATAAACATATCATAGAGGACAAGTGGCATGTCAAGAGTCAGTTCAGATTTTTAATAAATACGAAACAGAACTAATCTAAAGGGTACCTATTATGCTCATCAGGTTTATGTTTGTATTTTGGGTTTATACTAGAGCATGTTTACATGCTTTAATGTTCAGAAACATATTGTTTCTCATACTGTATGCACTGGAAGACATGCACTCTCTGTCAGAGACACTCACTTTAGCACCTGCCTCTTTAACTCTTTGAAACCTGAGCAGATGAGCTTATTGCAAAAGTGGTGGCCTGAAAAAGTTTTAAATCTAACTTCCCCTAAGCTTTAGGAGCACTGTCCAAAATATGGCAGGAAAAGTTATTTTATCAGCATATGTGAAAATGGTCCTTGTTTCTTTCTCAAAGCAGCAGAAAGATTTTTGTTGCTCAATCTGCTGATGTTACTACATGAGGTCAGTTAGGCCTGTTTAGTGTGACCCTCTCACCTCCGCTGTGAAGGAGTGTGAGGACATTTGTCCATTTTTTTTTGCACGATCTCATGTCAAGGTCAGGGGGTACAAGCATCTGCCCTGTCCCCTTCAGTCTGTAAAGCCTGTTAGAGTGCAAAGACTGCATGCAAAACTGAAAGGAAGGTTATGACACTCGCTCTGAGCAGAATTCAAATCTCATCACTCAGCTACTTTCTGAGTGTTTGTGTTCGTAGATCGAGGTCAGGGGCCATTTATACTGGCTGCAGTCTGAAGGGCTGATGGCTGCCTCACGAGTGGCTGAAGTCCAAGCATATCAGTTATAACAGTTAGCAGCTCTGACAGTATCAAAGAGTAGTTTGCTTTAAATATAATAGAGATGTAATGGCTTATATGTGCGGTCTTGTGCTGCATAAACAGAATGCGGCATCACTGGGGAAATTAAAAAAAACAGCCAATTCTGCATGTTTTTATCTGTAATTTCAGTTTCATTGCTTCTGGCATTGCATTTTATGTTAATCTATAACAATTCTGAAAATATTCACTGATGAGGTTCCAGTTCTCCAGGGCCTACAATACAATGAATTTTGTTTATGATAGAAAAAAGCTGGACAATGAGGAGGAAGAAAGTTTGAAAACTGAGTTGGAAAGAATTAAACGTGACCAGAAATTTAAAGTGAGGAGAAAGACTGTCTGTGTGGAAACACAGTGGTGCCGTTAGCTAATACATCAGGGCAGCTTTAGTTACAGTAAACCCGCTCTGACATGTGAATATTAATTATTCATCCTCATTACATCCAGTTTTTTTCTTCCTGCTACAGTACAATCCCCAGCTGCTGCTCCCACTTCCTCCCTATATCACAGAGAGCCAGCCATTAGTGGGGCATAATAAATAAAACAGCCTTTCTGTCATAAGTATGCATCTTTGCATTTTAAAAACATTAAGCTGACGCAGTATTCTAAAGCTCTGAAGCATGACAATTTTTTTGCTTTTTAATCCAAAGGTACTAGCCCCTAAACTGCCTCTTAAGTCGATAAAGCTGAAATAATCTCCTTTTTTTCACTTTTAAAAAAGGGGATATATTTTTGGTGAAAATCTGTGAAAAGGTGCAGTTTACTCCAAAAATTAAAAATGCATATTTTTCATCTTATCTGTTGTGCTATTTATCAGTCTAGATTTTTTTGTTGTGAGTTGCCGAGTGTTGGAGATACAGGCTGTGGAGATGTCTGTCTTGTTGTGAGTAGTTTTATATAGGAACTACTTTCTTTCTCCTGATATTCCTCCACCAACCGCATCACAGAAGTTAGCATCTACTGTACTGAGCTAGCTAACGTTACAGCTCAGCTATGGAGGACACCATTAATGTTTCAATCTCGAACTGTCATTAGCACAAGCCTCTCGTTCATGAGATGATGCACACTTCTTCCTGCATGGTAATATGGTTGTAATTGTTGAGCACCGATAGCCGAGTGCCATCTAGTTTCAGCCTTCTCTCACACACAAATCATCAAATACTACAGACGGTATTAGACACAGATGCACAGAGGCACTTTTCGTGGTGGCATAATACACACGTAATGCATCAATGAGGCAGAATTATATTACTATATTATATTACCTACCTTGTAAGTTTATTTTTTTAAAAAAAGGTATGCCTGTAAAAAGCCTAAATTAACATGCCGTCCTGAGATGTTCAAAACAGACGCAGGAGAGTACCTGGCGTTTAAAGCTTAGCCCTGAAGGTCCACTGAAAAGTGGCAGTATTTGAGTTGGGATGAAAACGTGATGCTGGTTCTGTTATATTCAAGAGAAGACAGACATCTCTATGGCCAATATTTCCAACATGCAGAGATAAGGTTTCTAAAAGACTGGCAAAATAATTTTGACAGACTGTAGTTTTCTTGTAGTCACAAAGAGAAAAAGAAAAAATGTGCCTGCATTACCATTGTCTCAGCTTTTTACACTCAAAGGAGCTTTATTGTTGTTGCATTTATTGAACCAGAACTTACCCTCACTGCCAACACGTCCCTTTTTTTACTGTAGACTCTCAATGGAGCTGTAGATCACTGTGACAACAGGAGACAGGAGACTAAAATGCTTTTAGAGCAGCAAAAAGTTCATTTTGAACCGCCGATAGTTGCAATTTCATCTGGTACTTTTTCCGACTTACAGTATGAGGACACCTGAAATAAATATCTTTCTTTCCCCAGCTGCGTTACCTTAGACGCGTCTGTATTATTGAGACTATTTATCACTGTCATCTACAAGCCAAGAAGACGTCATACTGTATACTGAGACATACTTTAGCTGCTTACATATAATTTTCCTCCTCTCCTCTTCTCACCTTTCCCCCCCTCCTGCTTCCCCTGGATCGTTAATGCAGTCCTTGTCTGTTTCCAGCCTGCACGAGTATTTATTAGCAGCTGTCACATATTGGCTGCATCAATAATTAGTCACTGTAAAGCCATTTGGGTCCTAATTACGGGCAGGGTCCACCGTCGAGGTGATCCATCAACTAGTCACATGTACTGTATTTTGCACATGGAAATGCAGGCGTGTGAGCAGCATCATGCTGTACATGTCAATGCCACGACTCTGCAGCGCATAATGAGCAGATACAGTAGGAACATACAGTAATGACTCGTCTCCAGCAGAGAGAGTGTTCGATAGATTCAGATGCAGTCACTAATTTTAACTGCATGCGGTGATGCTAGCAATTTTAATGTGATTAAACACTGCAGGACATTTATATGTTCATTACTCATCAGGATTTGAATTCTTACTTATCCAGGAGCCTGTGCTCAACTTACATTTAGGTAAATGGAAAAAAGGAGAAACAATGTCTTTCCACAAAAGTGCTAAATGTAAGGGTGATGTAATTACTAAAAATGTTGTGACTCATGCCAGAATTATTAGTTTTTTACTTTAATTTCATTTTGTAATTTTGTCTGAAATTGAACTTGCTTATTTACTTCTCTAAATCTCTGGTAAAAAAGGCTTTAGAAGCAGATAAAACAACATGTTTTCATGTGAAAGGTTATTTCTCAGTTAAACAGTTCAATCTTTTTTTTTTTCATAATTATGATTTTTGTTACAATGGCACAAAAGGGGAATAAATACCAACAGAAACATCTGCTATCTGCCAAATTGTTATTTTAAATAATGTGTTCTTGCTGAATTCCACAATCAGTACATCCCTACTTTATTCTTTTGAGTTTATTTCCCTAAATTTCCATAAGCGTGAGTCCCTCATAAAATCTGTAATCCCTCTATTGTTACTTGTAGCAAAACAGTTAAGATTTTAGAATAGATCCTCCAACGCTTCTGAGAGCCAACACAAATTATTGTTGTTTACCTGCTGTAAATAATTTTCACAACAGATTAACAGTGTGGCCAAGTGTTTGCGTACTGCATGTGATACATTTCTGGTGGCAGTGTTTGTGTGTGCATCCACAAGTGCATGATGCAAGGCCTGTCGACGGCCATTGATCCATAACGTTTCCTGCAGTAAAAGTGTGTGTGGGAGAGAGTGTGTGCATGCTTTGTTATTTGTCTGTTTTAGTTTTTTACCATTTTGCACCATTTGCAATTTGTTAAGATCTGCATGCTTTAGCACCTGTAAGCATGTATATCTACGGCTGTGCACAAGTGTGTCCGTACGTGAATGTATGTGTGCTGCACATGATAGATCATAAAACAAACCCGATAGGGCCCCGGCACATTGGTGAGCACATTATCATCAGCTGGCCCCAGACTTTTATGGCCTGCCACACCTCTGAGCCGTACCACAGCTCACCGGTGTTTTATGGATGCTGCTCCCACATACAAGACAGCAGAATTGGTCCAAGGGAAGGTGGGGGAGCTGAGGTGTAAATTATAGACTGCTGCCTGTGGTAAAGGTACCGGAACAATCACAGCGCTCTCGGCTGGTGAAATATGTGTCCCCCTGATGGAGAGGGAATGATGAGGTGTGCAAAGGGATAACATGGAAACTACA
The DNA here is from genome assembly GCF_008729295.1 of Plectropomus leopardus. Taxonomy (NCBI): domain Eukaryota; kingdom Metazoa; phylum Chordata; class Actinopteri; order Perciformes; family Serranidae; genus Plectropomus; species Plectropomus leopardus. The sequence continues at coordinate 23,162,646 of NC_056479.1, read as the reverse complement.
GCATCGGCCAACACTTCACTAACAACATAACCATCTTTAAGGAACACTTGTGAAACATTACTTTTAGACATGAGAGGCTGGTGAACAAATATGCATTGAAAAGTAATGATCCAACAGTGATTAGATGCTGAGATTGTGTATTAGAGGTTCGAGTGAACTGGAGGGTTTAACGATTTAGTGCCATGTTTGGCTCACCACAACTAAATGCCTCTCCAATTCCATTTATCTTGAATTTCACAGTTGAGAATTTTCTCTTGGCCGCGGATGCAGGTAGTCTGACCCAGATACTGTGCAGTCTGATGAATTATTTTGTCTCTGATCTTGGTCTAATTCCAGCTCGACTGAGTGTAGCTGCAGTAGCGGCTTAAATTATGGTGATTTTTTTTTTTTTTTTAAATGAGTCTGTGTTTGGCCCTATCGGGATCTGATGCCTTATTCAGCTCCTGTGCCAAACCGCTGCAAGTTCATGTTCCCACAGTCATGCTGATATTTGGGAGATTATAGGATCTGCAGAAATTAGGACGCTGCAGCTGCCATGGCTTTTGAATGACATTAGAAATATGACGTGTGCTCATGCACAACATGCACGCATATCATGCTCATCGTCTGTGGTATTATCAATGTCACCTTGTGTAAAGATATTTTTACACAGTGGTGGAAAGTACATTTACTCAAATAGTATACCTTAGTAGATTTTTTTAGAAACTTAAAATAAAAGGGTACTTAAAGCGATTCTTCACCCACAAAATGGCCACACGTATTTCAATTACTCACCCTTACATTGAATTTGAAAAAACTATTCGCTAAAACAATTTGATCTGTGCTCGTAAATGTCATTTGACTTGTCCAGGCATAGTACTTGCATGAGACTTGTCTATTCAGAAGTGTTCTAAATAGTAAGGTTTAACAAAAATGTGACATGCGACAGATCACAATGAGTGTGTGCCCGTTTTTAAATTTATTGCAGACGGTTCTCATTTCAAAGTTGTCAAATACTGCCATCACATCTGCATGATATGCTGCTGGGTGATGTCAGCTGAGAATGCGGCCTGACAGAACTGCGCGTGGTGTAATTATATGCAGGTGGACAGCCGGACGTCATCTGCTGCATCCGCATAATACATGGCAGGAAAGTGGCAGGTTCAAACGCTGCCGGTAACAATGTAATATAAGGAGCGCAAGGGCACCTATAGGGCAGGTGGGAGGGGCGGTGGATGGGTCCAACAAACCCTGGACTTTCCTGCAGGAGTCTGATGTTTGCTTTTTTTCCCCGACACTTTACCATGGGATTTTTAACCGTCTGTGCCAGCATGTGCATTTGTTGATATCCTGATATGTGCTTGTGTGACATTATGGTTGCAGCATCCCTTGATAACTAGAATGTAATATGTAGATGCAAAAGTCAACTGCAAAGCGGCAACATGTGACAACTTGGGGTGAGAAGGTGGTCTGTGCCCCCTCTATAAATTCAGACGTTTTTGTGGATCCATGAACTCGTCATAAATGCTGTTATTTTCTTTAGCAGCAGTTTGAGTTTGATTTGTGGAGTGGATAATTCATCTATGGATCTAGTCAGATAAAATGAGATCGATGTATGAGAGGAGTAGCTGCTGCAGAGGTGAGTGAGAGCAAGCTTTTAGAACCAGCAAAATAAATGGTTAAATTTCACTTTCACTGTGCCTGCTTTTCTGCTGCTCCGTCTGTGCCCAGAGTACGCTTTGCGCCCTGAGGGTGTGGTGCATATGAATAAGCGAACAGTATATACTGTATTCCAATGCTCCTAATAAACAGTCCAGCTCCAAAAAAATAAAAGCATTATGTGGTGGCAGATGGGGCAGGAAACCCTGAGATGAGATTTAAATTACATTGCACCAGTTGTGCAATGGATGTTTTAAATTAGTTTAGCTGGAATAAGACCCCGCGACTTTAATTCATGAAGAATTTTCTGTGTTTTTAGATTCTTCGTTCACTGCAGAAGCATGCAAGAAAAACAAAGATGTCTTCACAAATTCAATGCAACACAGGGTGAGTAATTGATAAATATTTTTTTTATTCTTCTTCACTACATTGCACATGCAAATATTCTTTTCATGCTGTACATCTCTTTGACGGCTGCAGGTGATTGGTATGTTGCAGAGACGGTCTATTACTAAAATGATGTGTTGCTGTGGATCAAACAACACAACCATTAGTCTATATGAGGCAGTAGCTTACCAGGAATAAGGATAGATCAGGATAATTTGTCTTTATTTCTGTGTGTATTTGTCCCTTTGTGATCGTTCTGTTTCCCCATCTCTGAATTCTGAGGTTTTACAGGATTATGAACGTATTGCAGGTGAACTCTTGGTGAGTTTTTTTCATCAGGAGCTGTTTGTTGAGTTTTGAGTTGAGCGCCATTAGCTTGTTTACTGTATTATATGAATGCCACTGTCACACTAAACTTCCTGCTGATTTTTTTCATGTGCTACTTTGACGATTTTTACTAAAGTAAAAGACATAAATACTTTCTCCTCCGCTGGTTTCACAGCTTCTGACACTGTGCTCATCAGTGAGGTCACAAGATTAAAGCAGAATTGTTAAGATCTGCAAAAAAGGACCATTACGCATTGTTGTCTAAATCACTTCGCTATCTTCTGCATTATTGATATTGGTTCATTAAGCTGAGATTAATTGCCTATTGGCAACCCCATCGCCCAGAGTTACCAGTGCTGAGTTGTAGCACTGCTGATGGTGCAGTAGTGGATGGTAACAGGATCTTTACTGTCACTATGAATAATGCTTCACCTCTAGTCATCATGCACCACCTCGGTAATGTTGATCCTAACCTGTAGGCTACACCTTGCTACACAACTCAATCTCACGCATGTACCACATCATAAGGGGAAATACGGACATTTGCTGGGGTTTTTTCTACAAAGTTGACATTGATTTGAGACTCTGAAGTGAATTGTTTTTGTTTCTAAAAAGAAATCTGTGACAGTGCTGAGTCCTCACCCGAAACATCGATGCCATCCATCCATCTCTGTTTTGCTGTGTGCACCACAAGTCCCCACATCTGCACTGTGTGATCCCTGTGAGTGAATGGTACTCAGAAATCAGTCAGCGGAGAGACACTCAGACACCCTGAGGGGAAGGAATCAATCACCCAGAGGAGTGAGGCGGGTTATTTAGCTGGGACCCAGCTTACTGTAGTGAATGTTGGTGCATAAAACCCTCCACTCACTTGGTCCGTGTGCCTTCAGGGGACAACGTGTTTGACAGAGTGCCATTGAGTCTATAAAGAGGAACAACAGTCCAGTGAGAGTGAAACGCCTCGAGATTTTGTTTCCAACGTGAGCAGAATGTTACATTAGAGTTAAGCATGAAAAAATAATGAGCCGGTTATTTTTCTTTTTGCTGATGTATAAATGCGCATTGTTTTGGTTTATGGCCCAAAACTTTTTACTTTCAAATCACTCCCATTGCTCTCATCAGCCTTGTTTCCAGCCGCCGCAGACAGCTGTTTTTAATGAAAAAACTGCAATAAACCAACTGCACCTATCTACCTGCCCAGCTTGAAATGGCAAACAGACAGAGTTAGCAACTAGCTGGTGAAGATAGGAGCATTTAGCAGCTAAAGAGCCAGATATTTCCCTCGGGGGTTGGCCAGACCAGACATAAAAGGCGAGTTGATATTAGACTCCCAGTCTGCAGATGGTGAGAAGCACGACTCCAAACAAATGCTAATGTTGCTTTGTGTCTGCTGACACATTCACCATATCTAATACAGGGACAAGGTGATAATATGCTGTCTTTACAGCTTGTTGAGCTTACCCCAAGTGGCCTAAAGCGTCAAATCATGCTGCTCTAACACTAATTTAGAGCAGCATTTCACCTCCAAATCAAAAACACATATTTTTCCTCTTACCTGTTGTGCTATTTGGGTGTTGGGTGAGTTGCCAAGCGTTGGAGATGTCTGCCTTCTCACCAGTATGAAGGATATAGATGGCATTCAGTTTGTAATGCTGAAAAAAATACTTTTGAAAATCTTAACATCAATGTCTCTTTCCAGAAATCATGATCCAGGTCCTCAAGATAATCCACAAACTTTGTTGAGAGAAATTTCTTGTGGAAACTATTTTCTTTCTACTGAACTACATACACTCGCCAACTGTATCACTGAGCAGAAGGAAGCATTCATCCACTGCTAGCTCACTAACCTTACAGCTCAGCCGAGGAGAAAAGAGACATTGCAAACAACGTAGATTGATAAATAGCACAACAGATAAGAGGAAAAAATATGTACTTTTGACTTCTGTGTGAACTGCCCCTTTAACATTTGTTCAGAGTATCCCGCTTTTTGTAAAAGTCAGCCAATACATATAAATCGTTTACTTTTCAGATTTTTAAGTCAATATTAAAAATGGTGAAAATACAAATGCTGTGCTGGTTGTAGCGGTATTTGTAAATTTATGGTCACTTTTTTACCCACATTGTTTTACCCAAGTTTTTAAATTTAAAATGCAAACTGACCATTACCTTCTTTTTTAAAGAAAACTGACATCAATGACATACGCAAACACTTCAGAGTGTATTTCTCACAGAGTTTAGAGAAAAAAACATTCCTGTTGTGAATTGCGTTCACTTGTGGGCCGATGTCACCAGATGCAATATCTACACTCTCGTCTTCCCGTGTCAATAGTCATGGTGATCTCATTTTGAGCTGTAACCTTTATCTAGCTGACCACTGTGTTCTCTCATAACCAAGTCATAAATCACACATGACGCCTGTCACACAGAGCAGAGGTGCTGCTCGGGGCCGGTGATACGGCTGCATGTATTTCTGCTTCGGCGGCTCTCATCAAATATCACTCCAGATGATAATCCCAGCGGTGGTGGAGATCTGTGCTCTGAGATCTGGGAGGTTTGCCATTTATCTCCTCTCATCTGGTGTGTGCGTGTGTGTGTGTGTGTGTGTGTGTGTGTGTGTGTGTGTGTGTGTGTGTGTGTGTGTGTGTGTGTGTGTGTGTGTGTGTGTGTGTGTACCCCTGTCACTCAGTGTCAGTGTCCATGTCTGACCCAGAGCAGCAGGGTTCATTCAAACACCCATTTTTAGATTTGTTTGAGGCTTAGAGGCTTATGACGAATGACTTTTGCCTCAGTTCACCTGAGAGTTCTGGCAGAATTAATCTATGTTAATTCATTGAAATTGCAGTTAAATCTGGTTAAATTTAACTTTACTCTGACCTTTATTTTACTCCTAGTTTTTTCATTTATTTGTCACATGGTATCATACAAGATACAACTCCAGTGAAATGCGATCCCATCAGCTCCTTTAACTTGTGCACAGTAACTTGGTCCTTTTTTGCCATTTCCTATATTGTATTTGCGGCTGTTTTAAACTTATCCATGTTTTCAGACACGTTGCAGTGCATGTGGTTATATCATCGTAATCCGTGGTTTCTGGTTGTGGAAATATTTAACTACAGTTTTGAATTCAGTTGCTTCTGTTGTTTTACAAATTATTTGGGGTGTAACGATACGTTTTCATAACAAAATGATGCGCGTTAGGATTCGTGGTTGGCAATACGATACAAGAATGATATGGGCTCTTTTTGAGCGATATGATGTAATTCAATTCAATGACTAGAAATCGATATAGTAACTTTTTTTTGCCAAAAAAAGAGTAAAAGAAAACACCTATTTCTATGCAGTGGTAGTGGAGGTAAAACGATGGAAAAGCATCAGACACTGAACTACACAAACATTCAGGGTAAGGCCTCTATTCAGTGTGTGAAATAAATACCTGGGTATTAGATAGTAGAGGTCAAGATCAGCAGTTTTTATGTGAGGGAATCATAGATGAATCAGCATAATAAGTTAACACAACAGTTAAATGACAAACTGCCATTGTATTTAAACTCGAATCTGCATATTTTGCAGACAGCGAGCATTTCATCAAAAATGTCTCCGTTTTCACAAAAGCCAAAATGTCTCCAAACTTTTGACCACAAATGCGGACTCAAAGTCTCTCACTTCTGGTTTGTGTTAATACATGTCGTTATCCATCTTTCTCCCCTCGTTCCCTTTTGTCTCACTGCTGTCGACTGTCTAATAAAGGCACACAATACGTATACATTTTGCTAAAATAAATGTCCCTGAGTGCGCAGCGATAAGTTGCAACTGATAGAACATGCTGAAAGAAATCCAGATGTAGCCAGTAGAATATTTATTTGATCACATAAGCATAATTTTTCAAGGTCTTTCAGTCTCATCACCATCATTATTTGGAGGATATCTTAGTCATGAGTGATTTTGATTAAATAAACTTTGATAGGACGATGGGTCCGTTCAGACAGCCTCTGCAGCTCAGGGGCAACTGCAAATAAACCCAGAGGGATTAAGTCCTTGTAGGAGCGGCACGTGAGGCAGACGATCTGTAATCCACTGAGAGAAAGAGAGAGAGATAGAAAAAGAACAAATCAGAGTGGTGATGGAGGAGGAGGAGCATATGCGTCATGCAGCTGTGACTTTCCATCATGACATCTGGAGAAAGGGAGACGCAGGTGGACAGAGCAATCATGTCTTCCTCCGGCCTCTCCCACCCATGGCTCTGTTAAGTGTGAGTTACTGCAACCAAAGACAGAGTGCAGCCAAGTGTACAGCACATCAGTCGCAACATATGGCCGCAAACACAACACTGTATACAGTAAACACACATCAGCATGAAATGTGGCTGTTTCTGCTGTGAGCACAGATTGGAGCTCACCACAGAAAATATTTCAAACAGCTATTGGTTTGTACACGTGATTAAAATGAGCTTCGACACACACTGAGGGGCTGTTTTCAGAGCACACAGGAAAGGAAGGGCAGTTAACAATCTCAGATGCGACAAACATGTTGCAGCTGAGAGTTAATGTGATAATTTCTGAAAAATGTCCCGCAGGCTGAAGATTAGGTTTATTGTTCGCTACCTTTTTGTCGAATATTTGAAGCAACAAAAAAAAAAGAAAGAAAGACACTGGCAACATTGTCAAGTATACCTGGATTAAAATCCTCTTTAAGGCTCAATATCTCTAATAATATAATCCAAAAAGTCATATTGTGATTTAATTAAAAATTTAGATTTTTTTTTTTTGCAATAAATTAAAAACTAAAACACTCTTTTTTCAAAGGCAGGCTCTTCGTGGACTAATTCATTTAACATAAGGCTCCAACGATGCGTAACCTGAGTCTGAATAATGAAGCTATTGTAGAAGTGCCAAAAACTGCAGTTCCTCAAATGGCCTCTTGAGGCTGGTCCCTGAAGCATCATTCCCATAGACTGCATAAGTGATAGATGTAGTTAAGGCTTTACGTGATTCTGAATTTACGTGATTCTGAATTCTTCCATTCGAGGTAGATTTGGCAGTTCAATACTATTACAATACTATTACAGTTAACCATAGGCTGTAGCTGCACTGTACTAACCTAGTTAGCAGCTACCTTAAAGGTTAGCTCTACCGTCTCATCTAAATATGTACACTTCTAGCTCCAAAAATCTCAGATGGACAGCCAAAATGCCAATTTCAAGGCTTCAAAACGAGAGTCCGTAAACGGGTGGGTCCAGCGTTCAGCAGTAGGGGCTCCTGCTCATTAAGCACATACTAAAAGTTTCCTTCCAAAATGAGATGCATGCAGTTAAGAAACACATCACGTAGTCTGACTTTCACTGGCATAAATGTGAATCTCGCTGTTGAATATTATTGAAGCTGAGCTGTCTTGAGCCCTTTTACTTATGAATAGTAACATTTCAGAGAATTTCATCACCCTCTCACTGAACATCAGAAATTGACATCAGGTAACATTTTCAGCCCCAAATGGATGTGTAGCATTTTAAGATAAACTCAGTGGTGTGTTTTCAATAGAATAAAATAGAATTGAATATATTTATGATGTGTCCAGGGGCTTAAAAGGTAGAGGTGGAGCTGCTGGCGGGATTAACCTGATTTTTTTCCTTCTTTCCCCTCGTGCCTGCTTTCAACCTGCAGCTCTAATCCCCTCCCTGCTCATCACCATCTGTCATCTGTAATCTCAACCACTACTGCCCCATCCTCTACTCACTTTCCACTTGTTTCTCTGTCTCTCTCATTTTCACCCTCTACATTATTGGCTGAAATAGATCACGGCAGGTTGAGTACTTTCTGCCCGAGCTGCACCCTCCTGACCGTCCCGATCTCAGGCCGGGCGGTGAACCCGCTGAGCCTATAGAGGAAGACAGAGTGTTCACACTTACCTCCATATAGAGGGAGTTCAGTAAATGTCAAACCCTCTGAGAGAAGTGCTGATAGGGCACCCAACCAAGGAGCTCATTATTTCCCACATAGCCTCTAATTAAAGAGGTATAGTATATATCACCGCATGTCCTGCATTGAGGCTGGACAAAAGGCCACAATCTGAACTGGTGGACGATCGTCAAAGACGCAGTTACTGTAAGGTGTGCGTAATGACACCATAAAAACCTGCAAACACACTGACCTGTCCCTGTTTCTCTGTCACTTCAGCCTCAATTCCATAAAGCAGTCCGGTTCAGTTGAGTTCACATTAGAATTTGTATTTTTGCGTTTCCATTGTAAAAAGTTGTCCATACCATCTGTGTTTTTTGTTACCCTTCTGTTGTGGTACCTAGCACACTGATTCATTCATTCATTCATACATGTTTGGTTTATTTTCTCATTTCAGTGTGCAATTTCTGTAACAATAACAAAAACCCATGATACAGTTTTTGTCATAATATTCTTGCCTACCTTGTCTACACATTTCATAAACAAACTGGAGCAGGAAGAAGAAAAACTTACAATACCTACCACTTTCTTACTAATAACAGATGTTACTGTAGATGAAGATACTTCCTCAGAAATTCCTTAATGTCCCATTATTTTTTCTTTATACCTTCATTTAAATTGAGTACTTGAGCTGCATTTGAAGTCAATATCCTGAGAATTCCACAGTTTGACTTCATATACTTAAACACACATCTGCTTTAATGTAGTGCGAGCATACTGACTTTCAAAATTAAACTTTCTTCTGTGATCCTCGTCGTTGGATCTTAATACGAAAAACTTTTTTGGGAGTAATAATCTGTTTCTGGCTTTCTGATGGTGGAGCTAGAAACACTGCAGTCTGTTAGTCAGTAGAGAACCATCACTCTCACTCAGGGCTCAGTTGTGGCCGGTCTTTCAAGCTTATGTAACCAATGCTCATACTAGGGCAAGTTTTTCATACATTAGTCTACTGTCCAACTACAAAAGGAAATTATGTTTTGCAGCCTCTTCATCTTTACATCTTTACTAATGAATAGTTGGCGGCTATAGGCTGCTTTATTGAATTCACTGTGTCTCTCAAAGGCTACCGAGAGCAGGAGCTTTTTAAGTGGACCATTTTCTTGCATGTTCCTCCATGCAGGACTTGACCACATAAATCAACACACCTTAAATGTCAATATGACAACTTTGGCCATTCCATTTGTTTTTATTGTGTCTCCTGGATGACGTATGCTTCAGTGATGGTTGGATCTTCAACAAATTTATATGAATTTAAATCAGATTACGTGAACGGCATATATTCTGTTTCATTCATTGACATTTAAGGTGTGTCGATTTATGACATCAACTCAAGCATGGAGTAACATGCAAGAAAACAGTCCACTTAAAAAGTAGGGCACCATATCAGGAAACATGTATATTGGTAGTTTTATTTAGTCTGGTGGATTAATTTATTTTTATTTGTTTTAGGGAAATACCTTTTCTATCTGTTGAGCCTAAAAAAAAGTGAAACAGTAATGTTTACACTGCAGGAGGATTCACTGAGAACCTATAACAGTGTAAAAAAACAGGATGTTCAGACTGAGTCAAAAATAATTCAGAACAAAATTTAAGTTACGTAGACCATGTTGGGTTTTTACCACCCGTCATACCTTTATCCTCATTAAACACTGCTGACATAGAGTTCACATGCACTGTCAGGCACACATGTGCCCCGCAGTTTCCCTGGAAAGCAGCTCAGAAATCTCTCAGTTTTGTTTCAGCCTGGGCAGTTGATGGCTTTGAACTCAGCTCCTTTGGGATCTCCCTCGTCCTCTTCCTGATACATGTTGAGCCCAGAGGCCCAACTCTCCCTACTGTGAATTCATGAATAATGACAATTCACAGCCTCTCTGACATATAAAGTGTGATCGGATCGGCTGCTTACCCCTGACCCTCTGTGGCGGCTGAGGAAGACGAGGCTAACAGGAGGAGAGGGGAGAGAGAAGGAGCTGGGATGGTGCGAGGATCAAAGGGAACTCCGCTGTAGGACAAAAGCATCTGATCACAAGTCTGGGGAATTCATTTAGATGCCAGGATGTTGCCGGGTTATTTCCCTCATGTTATGATATATAGCACATTGTGTCGGTGTGTTTCCCCTGCACAGAATAAACCCCCGCTGACTCCACTGTTCCCTCACTGTATTCAAATCCCTTCACATGAAACTCAGTGTGAATATAATTCTGAATATAGCCAAAGGCCATGAGAGGGTTTTGCATAGCAATAGCACACGGTAAAACTCTGAGGAGTCTCTTGTCAGCTGGCTTTCAAACACACATCCATCATCTCCCCTGAGAGTGTCAAATTAGCAGCGAGCTAAACAGGTGGCTTGCCAGCAGATGCCAAGAAGCTAGCAGGAGAGAGATTGAGGTCATGTTTGTTTAATCGCCTCGGGGGTCAAGTACCAGATGGATTTGACTTCTTATTCTTGTGATGCGGGAGAGAGAGAGAGAGAGAGAGAGTTGTGTAACAGTAAATGGAGCAATTAGAGCTCCCTGCAAAGTTTAAAAATATTGTGACATTAAAATTGGATATTTGATTTGGACTCGTCTGTGTTAACGTTTCTCTCACCTTTAGGCGTCAAGAAATGCAATCAAAACAGTGAAGTTAGTTTTCTGCTAGGAAGTTTGAATATTATTAGTATAGCTCTACGTTACTGTGAGCAAAGCTGGCAAAGATCTGAGGCTGTGTATGATTGCAAAAATTGAATTTGTTTTTACAGAAGCTAATATTCAATTCCAGAAAAAGTAAGATAACACCTTCTGTGAGACTTCTAGTTCCGTTGAAGTTTTTCTAGCAACTAGAAACTTGATTTCTGTCAAAATAAATATGTGTGTTTACTTTTCATTGCTCTAACTAATGATAGCAACATCAGCAGAGAGAGGTTGGTCCACCACTTTGGTCCTGAATAAAACACATTAACACACATTAACATCGTACATACTTTAATGTTTCCCCATTTCAATTTTCCCCATAGCTCCTCCAGTTTGCATATTTCCTCGAAATATCTCAGCAACTACTGGATAAATAGACATAACATTTGGTGCATATGCTCATGTTTCACGGTGATGAATTATAGTAAACGACCTTTAATCTACCTCCATCATCAGATCAACATTTAAATTTGGTTTATTACCAAATTCTTGCAAAACCGACAACACCCCCATCATTATAGATAGACTTTCTGTTTATTAGCCAAAATTAGCATGCTGATGCACAGTCTTCTACCTGCTAAACATCAACATTGTCTTTGTGGCCATGTTAGCAATACCATGTGAACATGGAAGTTTATTTTTAAAAGACCCTGTGTGCATGTAACAAGCAAAAAGCAGGGTAGTGGGTAGTGCATTGCCATGAGATACCAAGGGGTGTGGCAAATTGTCATTATTTGATCACCTGGGATGAGACCAGGTTGTGCTGACTCACTAAACATCCGCTGTTAGCATCATCATTGTGACCATGTTAGCATGTAGTACAGCCTCATACAGCAGCTCACATGGCTGCATCCTTCAGTCTTGCTTTAGTACTGCTGATCCTCGTCCCAGCACATAGAAGATGAGAAACAGGCCACTGAAACACACAGATCTCGTCCAGATAGTCTTCCTTTTGAAAGAAAGGAAAAAAATGATTTAATGCAGATCTGACCGAATTTCTAACTGGGTATGTGAACCAGAGCTGATGAAAGTTTGTTATTATTGAACCCCCTGTGGTTTGTGAATGTGCTCATACTGCAAGTATGACGCTTCATGTTTAATCTACTTCTTATCACTGACACAGTTTTTTTGGGATTTTTATGCTAATGGCTGAAAAAGAACTCAACCAGAGAGACATTTTCTTTTTAATATTAGGACATATTACCTTAAACAGAATCACCATGCAGTATATCATATGAATTATAGTCTGTAGACTGTATTGAAAGAGTAACTTTCCTGTGTTTCCCATGTAAGGGCATGATGACACACATGTTGTTTTCCCTCAGTCCTACATGTAACGTGAGGGATGCAAACTTAATGTCCACAGGATTTAATGTAATGGCATTATGGCTTGCTGAAAGTCTCATCTTTCCTGTTTTTTTCCAGCGTGTAAATTGGATCCAGTAATCGCCTCAGTCAGCAAATGAGATGATTTAGGGAGTCATTTGTGGAAGATAACTTTGAGGTCAGTGGAGTCCACCCATTCATTTGCATTAGTTCTGTTTTTCTCTTTCTTCTTAGTTGTGCTATCTGACTATTTTCTCGCACTCAGATTTCTCTCACCATCTGTCAGCATCTAATACCTATGGTAACATGCTATTAGAGAGTGTTTCCCCTTTGCTTCACACCATTTAACCATGATTTCACTTCTAATGGTACTAACAGGCAGCCATTACCCATCCACTGTTTCATAAAGTCGTGTTCCTTTTGCGACTTTATCAAGCTGCAGAATACTTCACTGCACATGAATGTATGCCTCGTAGTTCAGCCATTAGGAATTACTGACAGAGGAGCAAACTTTTCTAAATTGGTTCCCACATCCACACATCCATCCTTAGCTCTTATACCAACATGAACAATTTCATAAAAGCGCTTGGTCATTTGCCTTGTAGTGACAGAGATTGAGTCTCTAACAGCCATCTCCAAATCCAGTGTTTCAGACTCTGCCTATAGTCAATATGATTACAAAGCACAAAAGGTCAAGTCTGTTATTTTTTAAAATGAAGAGCAAAAAAAAAAAATCTGTCAAAGAAATCTGAAGGTTATCGTCTTCAATTTGCCTTAAAACAACACAAAGGAGAGAAAAAATGCCTTCCAACGAATGATCAGAGAAAAGTAAAATCAGACGTTGATTAAAGAAATTACTGCAAGGCATTAAATCACAACTAAACATCACAACTGAACAAACAGATGCACTTCCATCTATCACCATTTCCAAATCCAGTGTTTAAAATGTGTTAATTTAAGTATGTAAGACACTATTTTGAAAAATGGCCACAAGATAGCATGACATGGCTGGTACCAACAGATGCATTAGATTGTCTTGTTTCATTTGAAAACAAAATCAGTCTAGTTTTAAAACTGAGCTCACTACATTGAGTTTTATTTGCTAATCTGCCTCTCTCCTCACGATTTGCCACATTCAGCTTTGCCTTTCATACCCATAGATTGTATGGTCATGGCACGCTCCAAACTCAACCGTATCATTTTCACAATAGCTTAGGGGCGTTAGATGAAGTGGAAAAGTGTTTAAATGACAGCAATGCATTTATTTTTTAATGTAAATACATACAAGTTTTATCATCAGTGATATAAGTCAGTATGTAAATTGGTGCTACTTAATCCCCCCAACCCCTCATCATCATCTGTAACTGTGGACGGCATGCTGACATGTTGACTTGGTTAGAGCTCATGTATGAATGTCAGATTAAGACAATCACAGGCAGAGTAAGGCAGAGGATGGGTCATGCCTTCGCCATCCCTCGGAAAAAAAAAATTGTTTCTGGTTTTAGAAACACAGTGACTTTGTTGAGTATCATCCTGAGCTTGCCAGCCAACCACAACCACCCATAAAACCACAAAATGTCATTTTTACTCTTTAGTTTTAGAAAACAACATGTAGATACATGTATAAAGTGTTACTTTTCGAGCTTTAGTTGTGCAGAAGGCAGACTTTTACCACTGGACAGAGCCCGAGGAGTGGTTTTTTTTCCATTTCCTGTTGTTTATGCTAATCTAATATTAGTTAACCTTCTCCTGGCTCTAGCTTTATATTTAACGAACGGACACGAGAGTGACATTGATCTTCTCATCTAACTCTTAGCAAGAAAGTAGAGAGTTTTTCCAGTATTGGAGAGTAGTATTGACAGGCCAAAGCCCCAAGCTGAGAGGGCTTGACTAAAACCCTACTTGTGATACCTAAGTGTATATTGCTGAATATTTAGTATGTCGATTTTACACCTCACTGGTGTAAACAGGGTGAGATTGAATTCTACGAAACTGCAAACATGTCAGGTTCACGAATGTGATAATATTGCAACTGACAACATTTAAAAAACAGGAATAAATGAGTTCTGAGGAATTGCTGTGCAGAGTTAAATAAAACAGTTTTTTTCTACACAGATTTTGATCAAAGTGGGAGGTGTGTAAGATCTAGATGGGTGGATGTAGGTGTTTTTTACACATTAAAGACCTCTGATGTGGGGATTAGAGGGATGGGGGTCAGAGTCAGCTACAGTGCAGCAGAGACCCCATTATCCCAGTTACAACCTCCCTTTCTTTCATGGCAGTGGACAGTTACCGTTATGAAGCTGGGTCTTTACTTGTCATTCTATTTCTCTTGTTATTAAATTTAGGTATTGCATTATGCATGCGGGGGGAATATTACTGCAGTCTGTATTCGATTGTTGAAGAGGTTGCCCTTGCTTGGGATTGCCTGAAGGGTTTTTCCCTTCAGTCACTGAGCCAGTTAACCACGTCGTCGCACAATAACTCAAGCCTGTGGCCTTAACATCACAGAATGTGTTTCCAGTATGACTCCCTGCAGCCCTCTGCTCGCAATTACCATTAATGACTCTTTCGAGCTACCAGGCAATTTCTCATGAACTCCCATCCATAGTTGCAGAGTCAGACGCTGCTTCAGCTGCAACACAAAGCAGCCCTGCTTCTGCTGCTGTTGTTCTGTAAACCACAGTTATCACACAAAATACAGTCAATTAAGTTGTGTGTTTTATGTATTTGACACAATTTTCTGTAATTTTTAGCCATATCAGCATGTCCCTGAGAATGATAGTGTCTGTCGGTTGGTACACTGCTTTGGTCCAGACCTCAACATCTCAAAAACTGATGGATGGATGGTCATGACAGTAATCTTCTTCATGATCCCCAGAGGGTGAATCCTGTAGACTTTGATCTTGTTTTTTCCTAGCATCACCTTTATATTAATGTTTTCACTTTTCTTTTGAAATATCAGGTTAAAATTTCAGTTTGTCCAATACGTCTGTTTGTGACCAAGTTCTTTCAATGAAGAAATTCTCTCCAGCTCTGATATAACTGATCACATATGGGTTGGTATTATATGTAATGAATTAGCGCCACACGAAAACTGAACTGAAACTTGCTGAAAGTGAATTAGGGCAGGTGTGTTTCGTTTCAATGCCGTTCCCGCTTTCCCTCCGCCCTCCAAATGGCCTCCGTGCTATGCCAGCTGTTACATAATACCAAGGGCTGCGGGGAAGTGAAGAAGGGCAAGTGGAACCACTACATAGCTGCCCGGATGGATGTAGACTTCCCATAATTTCAAGGCCTAATTTGTAGGATGAAAATATGTGTGAAACACTATCTGGAAGAGCATTTCATCTCTTTTAATATTACCACTGTCTTCATTCACAAACTAAAAGAGGTCAGAGAAAGTATATTTCTACTGAACCACGCACTTTCCATTTCCTTCCAGGGGTACCTTGTTTGGCCTCTGGCTCGCCCATTTACCAATGATGTTACTCCTGACTCCAACAAAAATGTGATGGCTGTTATTACACAGGGTGCATTTTTAGCAGTTTGAAGCACCTTTTTGTAATTGTTTTGCATCTTTTGAACCATTTTGTGCGCTGCCTTGAGCTCCAGGCGCCTCACTTTTATCCACCCAGCATGCCTTGCAATTTCAGGAAAAAATGCCCGTAGCAGCAAAAGTTGAAAACGGTTCAATTCTGAGCACAAAAACTGCGGCTTTACCTCCACTGTCCAACCACAGGTCTATTTTAAATGATGAAAATTATAACTGCCTATGCAATAAAAGCTGATATTTTCAAGGCTGCTGAAACTATCCTGTTTGATCAGACATAATATTATGTAATGGTAACGCTTTTGGATGATGTACATTTTTTTATGCAGTGAAATTAGTCATAAAAGCACCTTTTAATGTTAGTGTCATACTGCATTATGTAAACACATTGTTTTCCATCTTAAATACAATATAATTTCCTCTAACTGCAATTTAACTGTAATATATTCATGTTGAATAAGAGATGAATAGCTCTTGTACGCAGTTTTTATTTTGCTCTTAATGGGATTCAGCCCTAAAGATATAAACTGAGAATCCCTGATTGGGCTTATTGAGCCATCAGAGGTTTCCCTGCAGTTTGTTGTGGTAGAAGAAGAAGAGAGCAGAGGTTTTTGCTAGCACGGCATTATTGGATGCGGAGTCATGATGGAGTCAGAGGCATCTCCTATCCCAAGGACATGTTCACGTTCAAAAACCCTGACCGTACTCCCACAGGCTCTTGTACTGAACCCAGACTACTAAAGAGTTGGCATTGTTGTTTTTCAGGCGCTGTGTCGATTGTTTATGTAGCTTTGATTGGTTGTTAAAAAAACTGAGAGCCTGGTATTTGCATCTTATGGCCTTGAGTACAGGAAAGAGAAACTGTAAAGAGTTCCTGTGTTATCGATCCTTCATGGATCCGACGCTGCAGGCAACACAGCCTTCATTGTTGCAATACAGTCCTCGAGGAATCTCAAAGCTGCCTCCATCCACAGTTACAGACACCTGAAACTCAAGGCACAGGCTTGCTTAGCCATGCCTGCAGTGTTGGATGACATGGAGCCGCAGCGGTGGAGCAAGTCGCTCCCCTGAGTGTTGTAGAGTTTAGATATTCTCCAACACAAATAGACCAGCAGCCTTTGTGCAAGAAAAAGGTGTTGCTGTCCTTGTCAGCCGGAGCCGAGCAAACTTATGATGAAAAAAAAGTGAGTCATTGTTGATGATCCATTGATCATTTCCTCTAAATCTCTTCATTTTGTTTTATCACCTGTTACATCACTTGAAGATAACACAAAAACCTTTATTATTGATCTTAATAATTTGAGTTTATAAAAGCTTCTGAGGATGATTCATCATGTTTCTGGCAAGAGTGGGGCCACATTATGTTAATCAGCTGCAGTTTGGCTTCATGTGTGAACACTGTGAGATTGTAACTGAGAAGTTAATAATGCAACACCAACTTCACCAACTTCCATCTTTCTTCAACAACTATCACAACACATCTTACATGAGCGACATACTGTACATCCGGGCCCATATTTAAAGTATAGTTTGACTTTTTTGGAAATGTGTTATTTGCAGCTCTCTGGTTGACACTTATGCTGTGTTTACACTACGAGCGAAACAGCAGCAGGCCAGAGGTCACTTTCAGTGGAAGCCAGTGGCATGGAGCTACGAACCAACACTCATCACTACAGACGGGTGTGATGCACCACAAATTAGAGTTGAGCTGCAGCACACCAGTGATGCATCAAACAATAAGATGATTTTGTTTCTAGCTGTGGTGCTGTTATTTATCTAAGTTAGCTGAGGCTATGCTAGCTTCTTATGCATTGTGGTGCACACAGGGATGCAGTGGGGTAGAGAAATCTGATGTGGGACCCAAACATTGATCAAGGTATTTTTGACCAAATACAAACTTAAAATAACATTTAGTCGAGGTGTTTGTGGACAAACACAAGCCTGTGACGATGTAACTGCATTAATGTTGAGTGTTTGAGCAATACTACAATGGCGACTTGGTGATGATGTATCTGGTCACGATGCTGCATTGTTGCTCGTAGTGTGTACACAGCATTAGGGGGGGTTTTCATATTAGATACGATTGGTTTATATCCTGCTTGAGTACGATCTAATCCCCTCTCTCCACTCCCTTGCTGATCAGCTTACACGTTGTTCTGTACCTGAGTACACTTGTGTCATCATCTGTGTGACATTTTTGTTGTGCCACAGTGTAGAAAAGAACTGATGTTCTGGGGACAGCGAGGTCGGCGGGCTGTGCAGCCGTTGGATATTGAGGCATCAGTATTAAAATTGAGTCTGTGTCATAGTCGCTTACTAACTCCCTGTAGTCGCGTTAAATAGCAGTTCACTTTCATGTTTTTGCACAGTTAGTGCTCACTCCTGATGCGTACTGTGCGCGAGTATAGTACACAGGTTTACACAAATGACCTGGACTTTGGGGTCAAGTGCACTTGAGAAGCAATGGGAAGATTGGTACCACTCTCATATCAGTCCGTTAAATATGAAGCTAGAATCAGCAGCTGGTTATCTTTGCATAAAGACTGGAGGCAGGGAGAAAACGGCTAACCTGGTTGATTGTGTTATCTTTGGACAGAGTCAGGCTAGTTGTTTCCCGCTGCTGAGCGAGTTCACTAGCTGCCAACTGTGGTCTCATATTTACTGAAGCCTGTTTTACTGTTGTACTGCAATAATTCCCAATCAAACCAACGGCTTAGACTTTATTTCTTTTGACTGACAGCTTTGAGCTCCTGGAGTTTCTTTGTTTCACTTTTTGGTTTCTTCTGACTTTTTCTTCCCCACCTGTCCTTAGTTCACACCAAACCCCTGCAGACCTTATGTAACCTCAGACAAGCCCTGACTGTTTCCTGAGCTGGCAGCATAGTGTGTACACATGCACGCACACATGCATGCACACACACACAAACACACACACCTATCCTTGGGCACAGAGCTGCATGGACTTCCAAAATCATGCCGGTGTTTCCGCACCACACTGAGCGGGACGTGGTAAACTTCACAACGTCCAGATTCAAGAAGATTTAAGAAAAGCCAGACTTTCCCCTGTGATGTTGGTTTGCTGTCTGTCTGTGTCTTGACCAAATGATTGGGGGGTGTCACTGCCTACAGTACAATGTCCACATATCCCCTTCACTTTGTATTTTAAGTGTCTGCCATTTAACTAAGCATCTCCCTCCTGCTTCTAACCTCCCACATGACTTCAGGGCTAGAGAGGGTGTGAGATGAGCCGAGGGAGGAGAGAATTGGATGTTTCCCCAGGGTCCACACTCAAGAGACCTGCAAAAAAATCCAATAATGTGCTGTACGGATGGCTACGTCACTGCTGTTTTCAAGTTGTAATGGCCAGAGAAGAAGGGAAGAGGACAGTTAACCTGAAGATCAGTGGCTGCAATGGCAGCTTAAATCTTTCACTATGTGAAATGCTAAAGCAAATTGGTGTTATTGTGCCAACAGGTGGGAGCCATGTGTGCTGATGTGAATCTCTACTTTGCTTTCACTCTTCTGTGGCCGCAGGCTCGGTGGCAGGTTCAAAGTAGGACCGGTGGGATTTTAGCTGAGTTGATCTGCTGATTTGTCCTTATGTGCCTCAGCAAAGGACTTATTAATTCCTACATGGAAAGGGTTGTTTATGCTGTTTATTTTCATCACCAGTTTCAGATTGTTTTGATCTAACTAAGGGTAGAGGGAAAACTTCCTGTTTTTGGTAAACCAAACTGCCTTTCATGTCATGCATGGACAGCATCAGCTGAGTATGCAGCCAGACAGACCTGTTCGTGATGTTACTTTATGCCAGCAGATGGGCAGACGGCACCTGCCATGGTAGCATGTAACAGAGACGGTCGGCGTCAGTTGAGAACGCGGTCAGACAGAACCTGTGGCGTTTGCATGATACAACATGGATGGGGTTAGGTTGAAATGCTGGTGGCAATAATGTCATATACGGAGCATGAAGGTCCATGTAGGGGGGGCAGAAGGGGCGGTGGATGAATCCAACTTCCCATTTGAATGTGAGTTGTTTTTTTTTTCTACACCTTACTATGTGCCTCTTTTACCTAAATGTAACCACTTGTGCCAGCATGTGTTTTTGTTGTCTAAAAAAAAAACATGTGCAGAATAATACCACCATGTGCTTTTGTTGACATCACAGCAGCATCATCTTGAAATGTCAAGAGCAAATGCAGAAAGATAGAGAGAGCGTAAAATATAGACATGGAAGTCCATTGCAAAGCGGCAATATGTGATGACTTGAAATGAGAACGTGTTGGTCTTGACAGACATGTAAACTCTAACTGCCACTTGACCTGTTTGCGGAGGCATACAACCACAAGTCACTAATTCAAGTTTTAGCATAATACAATTATCTTATAACCGGGGCAAAAAAAAGAACAGAGACACAAACATCACAGTTTGGAAAACTCTTTGCATCTCATTTGATGGGAGTCCTGTCAGGGTCTCCCAGAGGAAGATGCATGTCAGGGCGAGGCAGATTGTTGCCACTCTTCCTCAGGTTGCTCCATGCCTGCCTGCACTGGACTGACAAAGGGAGGGCCTGCGCCTTTCAAAGCCTTCTGGCGTACGTGCCTGAACACTATTACATTCTGAAATCACACCTGAGCCGAGGCCAGCGGGGGCTTGCCTGCTGTCGTATGAGTAACGCGCTTCTCATTTCTGCTCTTGGCTGGAGTCGCGGCACTCCAGGTGAGGAGGGGGAATAAGAAAGTAGCTCTTTCCACCTCCATCCTTGTTTCAAATCTACTCACTTCACCACGTGCATTTCAAGTTTTGGTTCAGAGACGGGGAAAACACAAGGCTGTTTACTGAATTCTCTCACATACTTAAGTAAATCCTCCTCTTCAAAGTAAAGGGGAATTATCAGTGACAGTTCACACCAGCACATAAATCTTGAGTCTGTTAGGAGTACAGAGGAAAGTGAGCGCTAATGTCAGTGCAGCTTCCAAAGGGCTTCACAGTTTGGAAGACTTTCCAAGGGGCTGATGATAATATTAGTTATTACATTTTCATGACTTCTCTGCACTCCCACAACTCCCTGTAGGTTAACAAAGACACAAATGCACCAACTACGGTGTGCTGAATCACAATCATTTCCTTGGAAAGTTACCAAAGATTATATTAATACCTGCAGTATAGGACATCCTCAGTTTTACATTATATTATACTTCTTGTATTAAATTATATAATACAGTATATTATACTTGATACCCAGATATGAGATGAATCATCAAGAGACAGTGAAGCAGAGCTGACAGAAGTTAAAGGAAGATGCTGCTTTCAAGTGTTGCACTTTCTTCTTTTACTGGGGATTGTGTGCGACTGATGTCAACTTTTTGATGTTGTTGAACTCATGATAAGCTGCTCTGGCTCAGATTTCCACCAAACTATTACTCAGACAGGGGTTTTCTCATGTTTGTCAAAGTGACCAGTATGAAGCCCATTCTGCTGCAAGCAACAACCTGCGTACAAAAATCACCTCTCAAAACCTTCACTTTTTCCAACCTGATCAGCCCAGTATCCCCAGAAATTTCTTGCATATGGTATGGCTGATTTTACTCCTGTTTACGTCCAGTGCTAACGTTGTTGGTTACGAACACATTGCTAATAACATCCGCTGCCTCAGTTAGTTTTTGTCGTCATGTGAGTTTGGTGTTTTAAATGGTTAGTCTGGATTCAACAAAGTCAGACCCCAAAAAACGTAACATGAAATGTAACGTGAAATGTATTTTCTGTAAACATGGTATTTTTTTTATTTTTTTTTTTTTGAAAAGACACTTTCTGCATTTAACAAAAGAAAATTGGCACTCCAAAACTAGAGGGGTAAGAACATTGTTTAAACATGTACAGAAAAGGTTCACAGAAAGGGACAACATTAGAAATGTACTAGAAATGAAATATCACTGAACACTTGTAATTTTCCCTATATTGACGTTCCTGTGCAAGGGTTGAAGAAACACAATCAAATTCAAAACCTGTTCCTACCAAAATAAATCAAATCAACACAAGTTCTACTCCAGTGCACTGGAGTAACTGGTGCAGCAGCAGGGAGACGAACCCTCACCTCATGTGCATCTTTGTCCCAAAGCACTGTAACGGCTGACTTTACAGCATACTGACATATAGAAGAATCCTTTTTAACGATATTAGAATGGATCTAGTTACCACTGACTGACATGCAGAGCCAGTCTGGGATATCAGAGTTAGAGCTGAACAAAGTAATGCAGTTAGGATTTTTAAGGGCCCCTGATAGCTCAGAGGACCCCCTGCTGGGCGCTGATCCCTGTTCTTTGGAAGAAAAGCACTTATTATTAATAATTCAGCACAGGAGCCACTTTATTATCAGATGCAGTGCTTTGTCCTCTCAGTGAGAAGAACCGCTGCTTAAACCCTCAATCTTTGTTCTCAAATCGCGAATCAGGGACAGAGAACGCTATTAGGAGGTGAAGGAGTGGAGGCAAAGTTTTAGCAGGTGTGAGTCCGTTTTCATTATATCAGCCTCTCTTGTGTGCATCTCTTTTCAACATAATTTAATCCTGTGTACTGTATGTGAACCCAGATCAACTTCTTTTTATTCATCCATTAAATCTGATAAATTGAGGGCTGGATTCACTGAGACTGAGGTGCACGTCTCTCCTAATTTCAAATGCATTTAAAGGAGGATAGCACAAATAATATGAGGAGCCATGGTAACAGAGGTCGATTGTGTATTCTGCTGGATTTACTGAGATTGCAGTATTGTGTAAACACAGCACAGATGGGATTTACCGGAGCCACGAAGAAGACTGTAGAGGGAAAAGAACCATGCATTAAATATAGGCTTGTATATAACTAAAAAACTGAGCAATTAGGCCTTTATGAATGAACACATCGGGCTGTGACCAAACAAATATCTGGCAGATGTTGTAATTTGTGTAAATCAAACTTGGGCACGAATGAACTCTAAATATACATGACACTATATCTAAACTTTTCTTTGTTAAAGTGACAGTTTACCTCAAAATTAAAAATGCATATCTTTACTCTTATCTGTAGTACTATTTATCAATCTAGATTGTTTTTGTGTGAGTTGCAGGAGTGCCAACACAAGCGGAAATGTACTGCTGTAGATGCCAATGACAACAATCTTTATGATGAGATTGCCTGATCCAACAGGTTACATTTTTACTGAGAAGACAAAGTAGTTTGGTGTCTTACTTTAGTGGTGACATTACTGTTTCCTGTAGTATTTAACAGCTGATCAAAATGCTCAATGCAAAATGCAAAGTAAGTCAAAGACTTGATTGATTTTATTAGTTAGTTGCTGATCTACTGCTGCCTCCATCGGTTAGTATATGTTATTGTTTGACTTTGGTGAATCTACTCTGCTAATTGTGAAAATCTTACAATAACACAAACAAACTAATTGACTGAGGCAGTGGTAAACCAGCAGCTCCCTTGTTTAGGAATGTTAAATCAGTTTTTTTCATTGGAGTCTGGCTTTGAAGAAAGCAATATAACAGCTTCAGCTCCCAGTCTGAAATCGCTGTCTGACAGTGAGGTAGAGCAATAAAAATATTCAAAATATTGCCTATAAACTGATGGATTCCTTTAAGTGGGACTTTATTTAGGTGGCTAAAATGCATCTGTTGCTAACCCACGTCCACAGAAGAACATTGCTTAGCTTCTGTGTCAGACTTCTGCCTGCTTCTCCAAACTTGGAGCGTGCTGACCGACATCTACTGTCTGTAAATACACTGATTATGGAACACACACAACCCCACTTCAAAAAATCAAAACTACCTCTTCAAGATGGTCCTATTTCCACACTGTTTCAACATTGTTTGACTTCATCATATCACCACGAGGGTGTAATTGTGTGCATATGTTGAATTATTATGTTAATGAATTCTGCTTAATTGTATTGTGATCAAAAGACACTAAAATCCAAACTGTGAAATACTTTGAAAATAAGCTATAAAATCCTTAAATAAGCTAGAAACCATGAGAGCACAACAATAACCCAAAGCAGAGGACACAAATCAAAGGACAGGGCACATAAATGGAAACATGATCATGATCTCTTGTGTATCACTGCAAAGTACACAGCAAAACAGTGCCCTATTGTTTCTGCCTCTGCATTACTTTGCATATGTTTTCCCTCGAGTCATTCTATATACATGTATTTGGCTTGATACCACACTACTGCAGACATGAATGGTGTGCTAAGATGTAGCTATAATTAAATCCCATAATTGAAACCTGAGGGATTATATGTTTTTGTTCTCGGCTCTAATCACCATGCGCTGCTATACGTCACCCGAGTGAATTCGACTGTCGTGCTCTTTTCATTATGCTGAGTGTAAGGCTGTGCTAATGTCACAGCGACAGACCTGTGGGTAAATGCCAGAGCCTCGTGTTGTACCCGGCCCCTCTGCCGCAGCCCGGGCGGGGGGTTTGAGCCATGCACACCTCGTACAGTAGCTCATACAGTAATTACCAGCTGCACAGCCAGAGCTTTGTCCTCCTTTAACATCTTAGAAATACCCATGTCAGCTTGTCTCCTCTCAGCTGGATGAATCTGCCAACACTTTCAGCTCTTATTCTGTTTTTCATCTACTTTTTACTCCATAAACGCTGCAGTATCACAAATAATAAGGCTGTCTGGAAACGGCCACTGAAGTCCGTTTGAAGTATTGAGCTCAGATGAGTGCATGGCAGTTTTTATCCGGGTTATTATGTTCATGCATCAGTCAGGAGGCCATTTCCTCCCTGCAACACCCAAAGAGCCTTTACAGCCTTCAGCCATCAAAGCTGTCGTCAGCTCTGCCACTGTCTGCGGCAGGTGTGCTTTCTGATCACACACACACAAACACACGCCTACATGCAGCTGTTTATTGTTCCTGTCAGGTCAGGTGGAGGGCAGGTAAACAGAAATAAGTCAGACTTGTGTGTTTCTCAGCTCTGCATAATGATTGTTTTCCATCGAGCATTAAGAAGCATAATGCGATGAAGAACAGCTGCCATTTGCCCCCACGTGCCTCCTCTTCCTCATTTTGATGGGGACCTTATTTATTGCTCATAAACTCCTCACTTATTATGCCTGTGTGCACATGTGCATGCATGTTGAGCACCACACTCACTGGATTAATTAGAAGCAATGTAATCTTTGCTAAAGTGAATCCTTTCAGGAGCATCCCTAATGTCCGCCAGAGGAGTTTAACCCTTTGAAACCTGAGGAAATTGGCTTGGTTTCTTTAAAAAAACAATGGCAATGAGCCAAACTCTCCTTAATAATTCATCATAAACATTACACTAGAATGTGCTACATTCATACTGTATGCTCACTTCGCATTTGCACTTAATCTTCTTAATAGTGATCTACAGTCAGTCGGTATGATTATTGCCTCTGTGCACCATGCAGCTTCTTAGTTGGTCTTCTTTTTTAAAGGAATGCTCTTGCTATCTATTGGTATGGTGTCCTTTTTATTTGTTGTTTTTTTCTAACCTATTTTCAACGTTTTAACTTAATTCCCTTCTTTTTACTGCGCTGTAGCCCCAAGTCAAATTGCTGTGTACCCTGTACATTTGGCGAGTAAAGCGATTCTGATCTGATCTGAGCATCTTGAGAACAAATGACTCAAACATTAACAAAAAATCTATTTAAAAAAATAGGGAAAAAAAGTACAAGGAAATTACCTGAAAATTAGCAGAAAATAAAAAAAGGATGTAAAAAAAAAAAGGAAATGACTTGAAAAAATACTTAAAATGATAATAATTCCATAGCATAATTTTCAATATATAATAACAAGAATTATAAAGATGTGGATATTTTTCCTTATTTTTTGCTAATTTTCTAAATCTACTTGCTTCTTGCAATTTAGTGGACATCTCCTCCCAAATTCATCATTGCCTTTTTTCCCCATATTTTGGAAAGAAATCGCACCAATTTGCTCAGTATTCAAGGGTTTAAATACCTGGTAAAGGCATCTGAAAGAAGCACAAGAAATGTGATGTTGATCTCGGTTTCAAAGGGTTAAAGCAGATGCAGCAAGTCCACTCCTGATAGTCACATCATTTAACCACTGCTCATTTGCTCACATGCCTACACACATACACACGCAGACACACATCCCTCCAGCTGCTCGAGCAGCCCGACGGGCAGAGCTTGTTTACTGTTGCAGAGCTGCGAGTGAGAGTGGACGAGGATGAGTTAGGTTTGAACTGAGAGTTTCTGTGCGCCTACACTCCACTGGAAATACTTTCTCTGTCTCCCAGTCGCTGGTGATGATTAGTATGAATGACAGGTCTGGTGCATTGCAACACCGGAATATAGTTGCTTGCATACTAAAAAGCAGTCATGCTTTTTGTCTGTCTCTAAAAGCTAAAATTAGATCCATCCTGAATATCAGCACAGAGAGGATTATACACTTTTGTTTCTTCTCGCCTCAGCTTACCGCAGTGTTTTGTTTACATGCATTTATCAAAAAGATGTAAAACTAAGAAGCAGAGCCACATCGCATTTTGACTTTAACATCTCTTGTTGGCGTTTTAGAGGTGCTCTCCAAGATTGTACTTATGTATTTGCATTGCCTGGCCTAAAGTTATCTCTGAACTTAAGATGCCTCTCCAGTCTGTTTGCAAAATCTGAGCTCCAGGCAGAAACCCCATACTGGTTCCTGTAACCCAAACACACAAGTTTAGACCTTGTGACCCCTTTGTACATTTATCTGATAGTACATGCTAAATATATGTCACAACATCCAGTTAAAATGCAACACAGAGCAGTCAAATACATTAATATGTGCAATTTTCAATTTTGAGAATTAGAGAAACAATCACAGTTGCAGGTCCTTCTGTAAGTTATTCCAAGTAGAGGGGGCGGCATATTTAAAAGTTTTTTGCCAAGTTCTGTGCGAACCTAGGGGACCAGCATCAAGAAAATATTGTGTGAACACAGGCCATATTGACTTTGGTTTTTACACATGTATGTACACAAATAAGAAGGAACCAACCCAAGTAGAGTCTTATATATTAAAAACAAACAATGCAGGAGTCTGCGGACAGACAGAGAAGGCCATTTAGCTGCAGCATGCAGTGTATAGTGGTGTACGCGGTTTCCACAGCAGGTAATAAAAACGTTAAGCACAATGGTTCATCGTATCCAACTTCTTAAGGCACTGGTCAAGTTCATTCAGAGAGAAGATCCCCATAGTCCAACAAAGGTAAAAATGTTGCCGAAATCAAATGTTTCCTTGCCAAAAGTGAGAAATAGGATTTATTCCTGAAAAAGTAACTTAACTAAAGTTTAAGTTTGGAAACACGGTTTTCAGTGTGTGGTTAGAATGACATGAATGAAAGTTTTGGTCAACAGTAATATTAAGATACTTATATGTTTCTATTTCTTATTTTCCATTTCTATTTCAACTCCTTTGTCTGCATTTAAAACAAGCTATTGATGGCAATTAATACGTAGTTACCAGTTTGTGTTTGGGTTAGTTCAGAGTTAAAGGGGAACTGTGTTTGGAGACCCTCAGGGTGCCTTTATGGAGTTGCATGGCAATAGAAGTGAGCCCAATGTGAGTAAGAGTTATAAGGTGACAATTGATCTTAGGTTTCACTTCTTCCATAATTAATCTCCTTGACTGTAGTTGGCAACTAGAAGCCGGGGCTTAATCATTTCTAACAACCTAAATCTTTTAAGATCAAGGTCCTTGAAGTGAAATATTATCAAATGGGGGTCTGTGGCCTAATGTGTATTAATTTAGGGGTGCTTAGAGGGATAGTTCATCCAGAAATGGAAATTAAGTCATTATCTACTCACCCTCATGCTGAAAGTCGGGTGAAGTTTTATAGTCCGTAAAACACTGCTGGAGTTTCATGGGGAAGAGGCATTGTACTCATCTCCCAAACAATAGAAGAAAATGTGGACCAGAATTTAAATATTAAAAAAAATACATAATAAAACCACAAAGTGTCTCGATATTGCTCATCCTAAGTAATCCAAGTGTACTGAAGTCCCAACGTGCTGAGTACACACGCTGCCTGAGACCAGTGAGAGCTCGCAGTATCTGCACACCAGTGTCCTACCCAGAAGCCTCCCCCACACAGAGAGAGACGTCCAAGAGAGACTTATGGCGTTAGCAGCAAGTCCCTTGGTCGGATTTAAAACTACTGTGTACCTTTACCCTGTGAAACAGTGTTTTGTGGACCATAAAACTTCCCCTGACTCTCCATCAGCATGAGGGTGAGTAGATAATGACTTGGTGAACTATCCCTTTAACACTGAAACTGATCCAGTGTTGAGACAGAGAGCTGAGGCAGGAAACGGCAAACAGGCTACAGTGTAACCACACCTGCCACGTCAATTTACATCCATTAAAAGTGCTTGTTTTTGCCACAAAGAGACTCACATTATTATGAGTGCCTTACAACATTACAGGAAGCCCCTTTCAGAGAAATTAAAGATTTTCTTTACCTTTTGCTTGTTTTGTGTCAAGTCTCACTAAAGGAGAGGCCTCATTATGAAATCTTATGAGAGGTGACTTGTTGGCAGAAAATGGGGAAAGTTAATGAGAGTTGGTGAGAGAAGTACCAGTAATAGATGTGTTGGATTACAGACAGTTAATCTTATCTCTTATCTAAAAGATTTTCAGTGTAATAGCTGAACATTTAGCTGATTTTGACAATGTGAAAAGTCTGCAAGATTTTAGAATGAGACTTCTCCTTTAGCAAGACTCTGACATTAAATAAACCAGAACAAGCGAAAAGTGCAAAACAATGTTTCATCTCTTTGTAGTTTCCTTTACGTAATCTTGTAAGAAGCTCATAATAACAATCAGATCCAGAACAGTCAAAAAAGCACTTTAAATGGACATAAACTGATGATGTGCACCTGTCCCAAGTGGTTACATTGAAGCCTGCTTCTTAGCTGCCAGCTGCAGCACACTCTCTGAATACTGGACCGTTTTCAAAAAGTGTTGTACCTAGGAGTCACTTAGACACAAAAACATGGTGGAAAAAAAAAACAAAGTTACCCTTTAACTACTCATTTTTATGACCAAGAATGGTATTTCCAACAGTGCAAACAGCTGATTCAATTTCATCAACCATGATTAATTAAGAGCAGATAAGAAAGAAAAGCCTCCTGTAAACCACACAAATCAATATACTTTGATTTAATAGTAATCTCCAAAATCATCTGCAGCTAATGCATAACCACGATGGGAATAACAGTGTGTGTGTGTGCTGAGTAGAGTGAATATAATGTCAGTGTGACACAGCGCACACACATATCTGATATAAAAAAAGGGGTAAGATGAAAACATAATATGTGAGGGGGGGTGCTTTAGGACGGCATGGGTGGGAAGTGTCAGTGATTTATAACAATGAAATGTTTTCAAGTTAATTGGAAGCCGACGCAGCGTGTCCCTGCCTTGTTCTGCCTCCCTCGCACACGGTCTCCTGTGACACCAGGCTGCTTTGTGGAGCTGCGTGCGAAGGCCTCTGTGCTTTGCTGCAGTTGAAAGACCCTGAGTGAAGGCTTTTCCCCGAAACCCCCGAGGGAGGTCAGCATGGGTTTTCACATGGAGTATCTGAAGGAAGATTCTTTTTTGATTTTGATTTGCCCAAATTTCTCCTCACATTCCTGCTCCTGCTTTCAGTATTCACTCACCACATCTGTATACCTCAAAATACATTAGTGGGATATTTACAATGGCCCGTGTATTTCTAACTGCAAATGTGTTTATTATGAGGATTTTTGTGGTTGAAAACTGTCAGTTGTACCTAACATGACGACACCAGGAGTTTTAATAGAGTTTATCTCAATAGAAAGAAACGCGTGTTGCATATTTATATTCGACACTACATGTCTCTTGAGACATCATTTGTATCTGGAGAAGCTGCTCCCAGTTTGTTTACCTGTCAGTCGATGCATCTTTAACAAGTACAATAAATGTTTCTTCCTAAAGTAGAATACTTCACTTTTGATATGGCACCTTGACTGCAGCTCAACAAAATGACTCTGCACTGTGTGAGCGTACAACCCAAAGACGTTTGTGCCAGAGTTTTCTGGCTGGACTTAAAATGGTATCCACAGAGCTTTTATGTATGATTAACTTCATTAGAGACAGTTTAAAGGGACAGTTCACCTCAAAATTTAAAAAGGCGTCCTCCTACCTGTAGTGCTTTTTATGACGCTGGATTGTTTTGGTGTGAGTTGCTGAGTGTTGGAGATATCAGCCATAGAGATGATCTCGGCTTGTAGGGCTCAAAATATACATTTTAACATCAATGTGTCTTTCCAGACATCATGACCCTGTTACTCAAGATAATCCACAGACCTTGGTTGTGAGCAGTTTCATGTAGGAATTTAACATGTGAGGGGACAAAGCATGCAGCTGTGGAGTTGATGCCCTGTCCCCCAAAAAAATAACCCCCCCCCCCATCTCTCTCTTGTCATTTTCCCTTCAGACTCCTTGTAACAAAACAAAGGTTCATCCTTTTTTTTCCAGCCGTTGGCCCCATTAAACCGGAGAAATCAAAGGAACTCATTCCCATCTTTTCATCCTGCTGTCGTTCACAGACAAAGGTAGAAGGGCCTTCTGACAGCTTCCTCATTATTAGCAGGGCCGTTGCTATGGATACGGTTTCATTATATTCTGGTCAGAATTTTCCTCTAATCATTCTTAAACAAAAATCCCCGTCATTCACCGAATACTTTCTGTGCTTGGATACGCCATAAAGCAGCCCCAAGGTCATTTTGCACATCCTTCGTTGTCTGTGTTTTTTTCTGTAAATGTTCCTGCAGGGAGGACATGAATAGAAGGAATGTCTCATTGTAGTCACCTTTGAATAGCTTCAATAAAGTTTCAAAACCAATATGTTACATAACATTTTTTAAGCCTGAATACCAACACTGAGGCTTGGCTGATTCCTATTGTCCGATCTTTTTTTTATTAGTTACTGGTTTGCAGTGTCAATCTTAAGTCTGTAATTATTTTCTCAGGTGAATAAGAAATAATACTGTTAGACCATTTTTTTACTGGCTCTTCGTCCTCTTCCAGGATCTCTTGTTCCCCATTTGTCCGATCTGTCTGCATCCCCTGTTGGGTCTCATTTCCATGTCGCGGCTGACAGACGTTCACCTCCACTTAGCACTGTAATCAGTCTCCTCAGGCTCAACACACAGTCAAGTGCTGCAGTTCATATGTTCTCTGTGCCTCCTTTCTGTTCTCCCCCTTTCATTTATTCCTTCCTCCTCATGAGCCTTTTCAGGATTTATAATGGCCTTATAGGCCCTGCAGCCACATTAATTGGATTTTAAATTGTATTTGTATTCATTAATAACCAAATTAAAATGTATTTTTGTGTGTGATGGGCTGTTCTGATGAGCTTTTGTAACTCATCCTGTGAATGGAGTCTGAGTGGAGCGTCTCCACTATATGTTTCATTTTAGATGATGAAATAAAAAGTAAAAATGATGAAAAAGAACAAATCTCTCAAAACAGGTATCCAGAGAAATAGATGACTCTTAAATCCAGTTTTATTCATGCTTTTTATTCTCCTGCAAGACTGGGCTGCAAAGGACTTCACTGAGAAAAAGTCAGATAGAGATGATTAGTTGAAACAGTGACAATGGCTTTGTCCTAGCTTTCTTTTTGGCATTAATTTGCAGATGCTCCGGTTCAAAATGAGTCCAAACTTTTTTTATGGATGTTAGTATTTTAGCCACGACAAAGCCCAAAATGAGGCCTGCAATAGAATAAGGCTTGTTGTTTTCAGCCGAGCCCATTTCTGAAAACCTCGTGGCCTCTACTGGCAAATTAAGAGAAGTGACAAATCAGCAGTTAATGACTTAACAAAACAATCAATAAAACAGATTTTTCAACAATCACAAGAGATCCTTGAGCATACAGTCCTAAATGTACACACAAAATATTGGGCTGATTGGTCCAGCAGTTTGCAAAAGTAGCTGCACACTATACTATACACGACTATACACGCACACACAAATACATTCATACGTACGTTCAATGGCCCTCTCAGCTCTACACAAAGGGCACATGACCCCAGACAATAACAGGAATAGAGACATACCCACAGTTTACAGTACATACTACCAACAAACAACATTGTGCAGTGCATATGGATGCGTCAACTGTTCAGCAGCATAACTGCCTGAGGAAAGAAGCCGTTACTAAGACGGGTGGTATATGATTTAATGTTGTGGTTTTCCGATGCAAGGAGTGAGAACAGAGCATGTGCAGCATGGCTGGTATCCTTAATGATGTTTTGGGGCTTTCCTGGTGCAACGAGTGGTGTACGTGTCTCAGAGTTGTGGTTGTTCAGTGTCGATGATTTCTCCTGCTGTCTTTTCAGCCCTTTGTAGCCGCCTACAGTCCTGAGCAGTCTGGTGGCCAAACCACACAGTAACACAGCCTGTTAAAATACTTTGGTAAAGTAAAGTTAAGTCACTGGTAAAGTTTAGTCAAGTTTTGGTGCTCAAACCAAACCTCTTGAGACACCTCAGAAAGTGCAGTCTCTCGTGTGCTTACCTGGGGATGCGTTTGGTGTTAGGAGACCATGTGAAGGTGTCTGAGATGTGTAGGCTAAGACAAAAGCAAACACAAAGCAGAGCATGAATGATTAGAAGTTTGAAACAAATGAAAAACGGTGAACAGCTGCCCTTCATAAAGAAGCAAACAACAAATGACTTCTTTTCAAACATGTTTTATACTTAAGAGATGTGTGTTTTGGGTGGTTGAGAGTGAACATTAGCAGCAGATGTGTTTTAGAATATGTAAAGGACTTCCCACATAAAAAAGGAAAGAAAAAAAAACTCTGAAAAGGGTCCGTAAGCAGATTTACTCTTTCTTCCTCATTGAGACATTCTGGGTGTTGCACCACACTAGGTCTGGCTATGGCTGATTCGGACTGGATTGATGGGTGAAAGAGCAGTGCAAATCAAAATGACCTGTGTAAGACATGTAGACTCAAATGAGGAATCGAAATTTATGTGACAAAATCACCAACTTGCAGATGTATCAGAATTGTTTTAGCATCTTTTACTTGTTTATGTTGTTTGAAAGCATGTAGGCTAACTGGCAGTGGCTGACACAGCATTAGTGCTAGTGAAACACATTAATATTTGCTACAATGGGGTTTTTGGTAGGTTGTTGAAGGAAGCTCCAGGTCCGGCTTACATCAAAAAGCTGCACACCTCCATTTTTGCTGTCAAAACTCTCAATTGCTTATGTAAAGTGTACTGTCTGTGCTGACAAGCCTGCTCTGTGCTGGAGGTTGCAGGTTTATTTGCCAGTGTTGTGTCGAAGTCTGTTCTATTGTCTATATATGTTTCCTATATTAGACAGCAATTTGCTTTGCTAAATAGTAATGTACATCATGTGGGTTGCCCAGTGTTCGATTTATTCTCAGATTTTAAGCCAATGCGCAGACATCGCCCCCTTCAGTAGGGCAATGTGTAAACACCTCTCTAGTGACAAACTTTGCACAGATACATGTCAGTGTAGTCAAGGTCACACATTTTAGGAAACATACACAGACGAAAAATACATTTTTCAGCAGGTTAGAAATACAGACACTGTGCAAAGTTTTATTATTTTCCACATATACAACTTCATTGACTTTTGAATGTTCAACAGGACTTATAGACTTTGCTTTTCCTTTGCAAACAGCAAAACTGGGAAAACCCACCTCACTAACATTTTTGCATCTATTCTTAGAGCCTAAATATTTATAGTGCTGCAGGGATTGAGTATTTAATTGGCCCCCTGCTGTCACTTCTGGGTACATGTGACAGGGGCTTGTTGGCAGTAAATAAGAAAGTAAATAAGACTTTTTGTTGCCCCTCCCTTCCCTCAGTATTCAAGGACAGTTTGATTGACTTATTTTTTGATGAGATTTAAAGACTATAATTTATGCACCTCTGAAAAAAAACAGAGACTTAGAAATCATGATGCAATTTTTCAGCATTTAGTTTGCCAAGAGGTGGCAGAGGGCAACTCCGAGCCTGGAACATCCATTTTAACTTAATTTTGTCCCCTGTTTTTTTTTTTTGCAGCTAATTAGTGTTCCTCCCAAATGAGACACATTGTTCTGCTATAAAGGCCAAGCCTGGGAGTTATGCAATGCTCTGCACTAACTCGCTGTAATAAATGACTTACCCCCCACTTCCCTTTTACTTTTAAGGCATTTCGCTCCAACTGCTTCTCTCCTGTGTGCTGGTATTTTCCCTTTTTAAAATGGACTGTTATTGACATTTACCGAGAAAATAAGCAAAAATGTCAAGCCACGTACCTCCAACAGTAGCTATGCCTAACTGTTTGCAGAGCAGTGTTATGTTTCCACTGTGAAAAAGAGCTCAAAAGTTTCTGAATTTGCAGCCTGGATCATTTCAGTATTCTTGTTGTCAGTTGTGGCACGCAGACAGTAACATTATAGAAAGCCCTCCGTCACTCTGAGGCATTTTGTGGTAGGCACACACACACACACAGTTTCTATAACTGTAAATGAGTCCTGAGCAGAGCCGGTGCTCATATTGATTGCGAGTGGGTTCTGCAAGATGCCCTCGCTCTGTGAGGAGAGGCCGCAGGGTTTTAACTGAGCTAAACACCGAGGTTAAATGCATGCTTTAATCAGAACCGCCATGATGAACTGCTGCAGCCCGGCTGTCTTTTGGGAGTTGATAACTTCAGTGGCTGACATTGCAGCGACTGGTGGGAGTAGCACATAAGATCAGTGTTTGTTAGGAATAGCTACAAATAGGATCTGGAAACACTGGATGTACAAACAGTGAGACTCTGAGGTTGGAGCGATAACAATAGGCCTGCAGTGACGGATCATGAGGCCTCCCCTCATCGCTGTGCAGAATCTTGACTTTGGTGTGTCAGCACTTTACTTTGAAGACAAACCAGCATCCATCTCATGATGTACGAGAACCCAAAGAAAGACTCGTCTCTCTGGAGAGGCTCTGTTCTGAGGAGGCTATTTAGAGCATTTTCCACCGCCAACGCTAGCACCACTGCTACCTGAGGCTCCTCGCCTCCTGTTTTCCTGTCTGTTTCTACATGGCTCTCCGAATGTTTGAGTCAAACAAAACTATTCAAGTTCTGAATCTGATTTTGGTAGTTTTAGCACATTGTTGGGAGTATTGACTTGTTTGTACAGCCATACATTTATAAAGGTTCATTGGTTCCTACACTGTAATATGACCCACACAAGCATTTCCTAAATTAGCACACCTGCCAGCGGTGGATGACAGAATAACTTGTAATAGACGTTTACCTGCACAGTTTTAAACCCTGCACCAAAACTAAGTAATTAGGTTTATGATAATGATAATAATAAACTTTGTTTATAGAGCACTTTCAATGTAAGAAAGCAGCTCAAAGTGCTTCACAATAAACAAGATTAGACAATCAAAAGACAGACAGTGATAAACAAGATATAAAAGTCAAAGCAAAAAGTGCAGAGACCAGTAAAAAGTAAAAAAAAAATTGATATAAAATCCTATTTACAAGAATTTCAATAATTAAAAGCCAGACTTAATAAACAGGTTTTCAGTTATTGTTTAAAATGTTCACAGAGCCTGCTTCTCTTATAGGTTTTGGAAGGGCATTCAATAATTTTGGGACATAGTTATCAAAAGCTCCTCTGCCTATTTTCTTGTGTGTATAATTGTGGATATTTAAAAACCCAGCAGCAGAAGATGGGGGAGCTCATAAAGGATTATAGAACAACAGATAGTCTGCAATGTAGGCTGGTCCCAAACTATTACGAGCTTTAAACAAGTAAAGGAGCCTTAAATCTATTACTGGGAGGCAGTGGAGTGCAGCTAAAACCAGAGTAATATGCTCCCCCTTCCTTGTTTTGGTTAAAGGTCTAGCTGCACAACTCTGAATACGCTGAAGTTTCTCAGTTGACTGTGTTCAGTCAAAAAGATTATGGTTTGGCTAAAAATAAGAATCTTTCTTACTAATGTCACGTCACTTGACTTATCTCTGGCATACGTCACCGAGGACACATGACATACAAGGACATTAGGGCTGGTTATCTAAAAAAAACAGTACCCTTAAAATGATATGAATACCAATAGAATACTTTCTCAAAACACAGAGTGTGATTGTGTGAGCTGTAGCTGCTACTGCGAGAGTGTGAGCTCTGTGTCTGAGATGGTTGGGGTAAATATAACTATACGTCTTTATTCATATTTACTTTATATCTAATTGTTAAGTTAAAATGTAGCTAATCTATGTTTGGTTGTTGTAATAACTCAGCGTTGACTCTTGGTTTCACTCAGGACCATGGATGTTTTATTAGATCTGCATATGGAGCCCCCATGGTGCCTGTTCAGTCCAATAACAACTGCTTAACTGGTGCATACTCCAAAAAAGTTTCCAGCTTCCAGGTTTACTTCTGGTGTATGCAGCCCACTGAATAGGTGCTATAGTGTTTCCCCCACTGGCC
The DNA here is from genome assembly GCF_008729295.1 of Plectropomus leopardus. Classification (NCBI taxonomy): domain Eukaryota; kingdom Metazoa; phylum Chordata; class Actinopteri; order Perciformes; family Serranidae; genus Plectropomus; species Plectropomus leopardus. The sequence continues at coordinate 23,126,293 of NC_056479.1, read as the reverse complement.
CTATTGGTGGTCGTATTTTGGAGGATGAAAATATCATATTTTGATCACATTTTCAATATCCACTGTTTCAGTTTCAACTGGCGCTCTTTTAATGACATCATTGCATTGTTCCCTCTTCTTCTGCAGCGGTTTAACGGCACCAGCGTGGAAAATCAAATACCACCAACTGCTTATCTTGATGCACCCAGTTCCTAATATTCATGTATCAGTAGTGGATGAAAACTTGCATTATTTAGTATTTTCTTTTGCTGATTTTCTAGAAAATTTGCGCTACATTTGTATGGAAACTAGACTACAGTTTCAGAGATTTCAGCCTCGTAGGCTCTCTCGTTTTGCCACTCTAATGAGGGAAAAAAAGCTGTTTCAGACAAACTGATTGAGTTACAGGGCAATTACACTTTACATTCTTTGATGCCTGCATAATAGATTTTGAGAGTTATGCAGATCTGATCCCCTCGCTGCCTCGCTGTCTCACCAGGATCTGCAGCAGGACAGCACCCCTGGAGTGTATTGCTCAAGGACACTTCAGCAGGATGGATCAAACAGGGGGCCCAACAACAAAAAAAGGGAGAGAGAGAAATAGAATTGGGCTCATGTTCAAACCAGCATGTGAACAGAGGAGGCCTTGGATCCAGGTTTTTGTGCGGAGTGAGCACACAGCAGGCTTCTGAGAGCAATAGCCCCCTGCAGAGTTTCAGATGGAGCTGTCCGCATCCTGCACGCCGTAGATACATGTGCTGTATCGAGGAGGTTTGAAGGCCGGCTGTGCTGTGTGATGCACACATCCGTGAAAGCTCACCGCTAACGACCTGCTGTACGGAACAATGAGCATGACTTTCCTTTGTGTCCCCTCTGCTTCATCGTCCCTACTGTAAACCTGCTGCTGTACCAGAACCTGGAGCATTGTCTGATTCTCCCCAGTAACCCTGAGAGAGTCGATGCAGAGAGCCTGTCACAGCCAAGCCTCTCAGATCATTTATTATTGATTCAACAGATATGAGGTGGGTGGAGCGAGGAGGACAGAAACAGACAGAGTGAGAGAAAGTCAGTCAGAAGACCTATTTAGAAAAAAAAGAGTGAAAGGAAAAGAGGAAAAAGGCAGCAGGAAATGAGCAAGAGAGTGTGAAGAAGATGAAAAGTGGGAATTTAAAGTCAGCTAAATTAGTGAAACGCAGTTTCGAAGAACAGTGATGAAGCTTGAACAGACAGATGGTGAAAGAAAGATGGAGTTGAGGTTTGACTTGAGGTTGTGTGGGACTCGTAGCCTCAAAGCTTTGCCTTGTAGCAACACGCTCCCTTCTTCCTGCAGGCTGTTGTGCCAGAGGCAGAAACATCTCCATGTTGTCCTTCATCCGCAGTGTTTCCTGTCCCGGGTCACCCAGCCACGATGTGAGGCACAGAGGCTCTCTGGGGACCCAACTGGCTACACTCTGTCAAAACACACCGTGCCAGCGAGGAGAAGATGGAGAGTGGCTTTGCAAAGTCAACATTTGTAAGTCAGATAGATGTGCACACGGCAAACATTTTGAAGACAAAAGTCTTAAATATAATATAGTGACTTTGAGTGTGTTTTAATCCACCTGTTTTTATCCACATTTTTAATTTGCACATCAGAAAAATTGTCATGGCCAGAAATGTGGGGAAATAGTTGAAATCTGACAAAAAAAAGATTTTATGACTATCCTCCCAAGAAGAGTGCCAGCATCAAGTGTTTCTGTCTTTGCCTCAAAATCACATTGTTTACATTAAAGTGATAAAGTGATAAGTAGTAATTATGGCAGAAGCAAAGGACCAAACCTTAAACGTTTATCATGCGTGCACATGGGTTTTTCAAACATGGGCGCACCCGTAAAATATAGGCAATAGACTGCATTCCCATTGCCAGTGAACACAGCCTGCCTTTTTGTCAGCTTGTGTGTGTGTGTGTGTGTGTGTGTGTGTGTGTGTGTGTGTGTGTGTGTGTGTGTGTGTGTGTGTGTGTGTCCATGTGATGTTGCGGACAGGCAGTAGAACAGGTAAACAGTAGACAGTAGCAGGAGCAGAAGTTTGTGGAAACTTTACGGCAGTTACATCTCTTTATATAACTCTGACTTATTCAGTCTCTCTTTCGAACTCGGTGCAGTGCACACTGCACAAAAAAAACAACAACACCTGCCAACATCTAGCTTTTTAATGCAATGGGAATGAGTACGATTCAGATCCAGGTCAAATGACTCTGAAGTAGAAGCAGATTTTTATCGCCCCCTGCTCCAGTCGACATTGATGGAAAAACAACACCCAGGTGAACGCGCTAATTTTAGCTCCTTAACTGACAAGATGCAGTGACGCACCGCCACTAATTACCCTCTGTCTCCTCCTAAGCAGTGCAAAAACAATAGGTCCATGTTGAAAAATACCAGTTACCCTGCAAGGAAGTAGCTGATGTATTCCTAACCTTGATGTTTTCATAAACCAAACCTCAGCCATTGCCTCGTCTAACAAATTATTTTTAAACAGTGGTTTGTGCTACTTACCCACATGTAATTCCTCTTTTTTGGTGTTTGTCGTATTAAACCATTCTACTATGTGTTTCCTAAAACCACAACTACATGACAGTACAGGCTACATTTTCATAAAGCCTGAACTGATTGCTTGTAATTAGACCCTGAAGATTTTTGCCTCAGAGCAGAAACAAATTTCCCATCTCATGTCTTTCAACAGAGTGTTTTATTATCCATCAACATTTCCCATAGGCCTAAATAAAGTAGGAGTCTAAATGAGTTCTTTTCATTCATCTCTTCATTTTATCCTCCTCTTCAGACGTGTGTTACAGTAGGATGTTCTGTAATTTAGAGAAGCACTAACACAGTTTATTATGTTCATTTTGCATGCACACAGAAACCCACCTTTATTTAGGGAATTGTTTTTCATGTTGTCTCTAGCAAAAGACAGTATTGTTTGTGGTTGAATCTCAACGTGCTGGCTTCTATATTACTGTGTGCAGCAGAGCCAGCACCTGTTTGGCAGTCTGAGAGAAGTGCTGGCAGGATGGAGCCCAGGGCGAAGACATCAATCACACCGCCACGCTGGACCCACCGAGCACTGACAATGGTACTACCATGACCACCATCAATCACTCCTTTCATTGTGACACCCTCTTTACAGTCATGAAAATACAGTAAATGCATACAGCTAATACTCCAGCAAAATTAGTCAGTTTTTGGAAGTGAACTACATTTTGAAGGGAAGGAAGTCAAGCTGAAATGTCAGAAAGACAAAATAATTGGAGGTCATAATGTCAAGATATCACATCATTAACACCGTCCAGCTCTAATGCAGCTAAACCAGCCTCAAAACTCTGCTCTACTACTGAGTGTGTATCTGGTATGATGTACAATTAAACTCTAACCCTCTCTATGGATCTTTAACCAATGCTAAATTGGTCGAAATGAGGAGGTGAGCAGATTATGGCTTAAGCAGAGCTATCCAATGAGCTCAGTTATGAGCTGCAAAGGTTAGGCTATTTCCTGCAATGGGCTATTTGTAGAATCACTCAAAAAAACTTTCACAGCCATATCAGACACTGTTGGACGACCGCTGACACACAAGTGAAGGATTCAGACATTTTGGTGTCTATAGTCCACATCCAAATGCTGATCACATACACAAAACTTTCAAAGTGGGCCATGTAGTTTGGTATATATTATCTCTGACACCAAGGACTTGTTTTTAGCTTGTTTTGTTTGTTTGTCTTTTTGTCAACAGGATGACAAAAAAAACCCTCCTGTCCTGATTTTCCCAAAACTTTGTGGAAGCAAGCAGGGCAGAAAAATGAAGCCAAAGTGCCAAAACCTGCAGTTCCTCAAATGGCCACTTGAGGCTGGCTCCAGAGGTGAGTCATCCCAGAAAAACTCAGCTATGGATGAAATACTTTAAAGCCATACTTGAGTAAAAGTACAGATATCTTAGCAGAAAATGACTTTTGTTGAAGATAAAGTCACATATAAGAGTATTACTTTCGTAAAAGTCTGAGAGCATCTGATATTTACTGAACCCAAGTATCAAAAGTAATTTTTGATAATAAATGTACTTAAGTGAACGTTAATCACAAAAAAATCAAATAAAGTATAGACACTCCCACAAAATACTAAAGTACTGTAACAAAGTATTATTACTTTATTACATTACACCACTGCATAGACCCTCCATGTTAAAATGCCCAGATATAAACATGTTTACAGTCTGGTATAAAAAACAGTTTTGTTTTCTATAGTTTAGTTTTATAATTTAATAGTTCAGAACAAATGTACATTGGCTGAATTTTTACATAACTCACTCGTTTAAATGTTTCCAGGACTTAAAGTTAAACATGATTAAGGACATGTCAGATTTGAGTGACAAATGGGTGCCATCTGTTGCTACCATGGTGAAAACGTAGGTTAGGTAACATAACTATGGTAAACGCAGGATTCATAAGGTAAAGGTGTAGCTTTATCTGGGCCTGTTCTGTGTATTTGCAGCTCATGAAAGTTAACTGTCAAATTTTGGTCACCTAAAAAGTCTTATACAGCATTTGTTGGACTAAAAGACCTGCAAAGGAGTCGGATATTCTATTTTTCTGGTAAGTAAATTTGTTTTTTATGGTTCAAGCCTGTTTTTAACAAGTGATAATTAGCATTATTACAGTTTACAAAGCTGTTAATGCACCGTGCTAACCAAGCTAGCAGCTAGCATTAGTGTCATCTCCACCCTTTTTTCCAAATATGGTCACTTCTAGCTGAAAAATCCAAGGTGGATAGCCAAAATGTCAAACATGAGCCCTAAAATGTCACTGTAACTATGTCCGTTTCTGTTGGCCCATCATATTGTACATTAGATAAATTGTTCTGTTGTCATCCTATGTGTATAGATATTAGACAATATGTTTGTGTAATATTTTTTTTCTATATATAAACTTTTTGGCTAAAATCTAAACATCTAAATAAGATGATTAGATGATAGATAGATAGATAGATAGATAGATAGATAGATATGGTGTACTTGGTTAACTGACTTTTAATTTGGAGCAGCCAGCCCAAGCTGTGCATGTCTAAGGGTGTGAGAAAGATGTGAGACAAACACCCCACTGTATGTGCTCTTAATTTGTAATTGCTTCATAAAAAGCAGCGTGAACTCTGATGAACCTATTTCCACATGACACCTTTCAAGCTTACCCACAAAGCTAAGTAATGCTTTCATCAACAGCAGTTTAATTTTTTAACTTCTTGTGTGCTGCAGACAGGAAACAGCCCGAGCAGACTCTTTACGACAACATCTGCATTCAGGGTTTGCAGTGTTAGTTGCATAAGTCGGACAGGACCGTTTGTGTTGGAATAACATGGTTGTCTCTCCCATCAAGGTCACCTCTGCAGCAGCAGCAGCTCTGTAGAAGATAAAATGCACCTCTGCACAGTGTGTACTGAAAACATTTGTTGTTTGTAAAATGTGGCACAAATGGAAGTGACTGTGAGCATTATGCAGATAAAGCTGCAGAGTCGACCTTTTTCCTGTTAGACTTCAGCAGCTCTTAGTGGTCACGGTTGAGGATTGCAATGTGCTGCATTCTATTGCATACTTACAGTACATCTGGAATTTAAATACAATGCAGCCACATTCCCAACATAAAAATATGATGACACAAAAATTGAAATTCCCATGCAGTTTGTGATACTGACATGAAGAAAATGCATTGAGTGGGCTGTTCCCCTGAGGATTCGCATAGCCCAAGGCTTTTAATTTGATGGGGAAGTACATCCATGACGACTACAATATTTGTCATGCGATTAATCTACACCTTACAACAATAATTCCTGCCCACTCAAGTCTAATTTCCTCATCAGCTGTATTGCAGATGAAGTGCAGGATTGATATCTCAATCTGTAGCCATAATCAATCTGACATTCCCTTATGTTGTGTATCTCTCCCCAAATTGGCCAAACACTTGGTCATTTATAAATCATCTCTACACACTCTGCAGTTGCTACCATCGTAGTTTGCATCCCATAAATGATTCAGCGGCTCCATCAGAGTTTCATCTCACAGTTTTAACAAGAGCACTGTTGGAGGAGAGGACTGGGTGTAAGGTGGTCGGTGGTGTTGTCAAAACACTGCATGTTTTGATATATTTAATTAGAGATTGGATCAGTAGGAATCGCTGCAGCTCAGCAAAGAAGCAGCAGACAACATTAACTATTTAAGAGGTGGGACGAGCAAAGTGGAGTGTGGCCTTTAGGTTCTTGCATAATTCCTGATGTGCTTGTTGTTTTATGGTCTATCTGGAGAGCAACAGTCTCTAATATTACCAAATGTCAATATAGCAGAGGTCAAAATGGCTGTAATCCATGGTAAGGCTGGGGTAGGCAGAAATCTGGAAAAGGAAAACTAATTTGCCTAAACACCCTCTTTTTTCATCTCTGTCCTCATTTTCCCCCTGCCTTCTGTCTCCTCAAAGTTTGAATCTGATGTTTAAAAAAGGCCAGGCAAGAAAAAAAGAGTCCTTGAAAAGTCACGGAAAAGTTCTGAAATTCTATACATGAAAATATATTGGAACCCTAGCAACCTTTCTCTCCATCTTTGAAGTGCTTTGCAGATATTGACATGTTTTATTTAATTTATTAATGGCGTTTATATTGCGGGTAAAACCTAGGAGGCAGCAACATTTACAGTAACTAATCAGGTGAGCCATGATTTCAAACATATGTATTTTATTCATGAAAATGTCTTCCTGTTAAAAGCAGAAGACAATATAAGGGGGGAATGCTATCTTTAAAAACTTATATTTAATACGTGAATCAATTAAAAAAAAAATAACAACTCGTGTTATAAAATTATCTCTGAGTTGCCATGGTATTTTTTCTGACATGAGATGCTGTTTATGTGAATTTTTCCAGTGGAAAAGTTGTCATTCCAATTATTCCAACATCACATGAACGCAGCATTAAAGTGGCACTTGTTTTGTTGATGTCTTCCCCGGCCTTAACTTGTACCCAGTCAACACTGAATCAACTCCAAGCCCAACCTAGCAGTTTTTCAGAGCCACGCTGAAGTATCTACCCCGAGGCAGGGACTTGTTTTGCTTCCGTAAAAGTTCTACAGGGGCAGGTCCTGTGGTGGATACATGCATCAATGGGCAAGACACCGCAACACTACGCCCAAGTTCCTGCAGTAGAAACAAGCTTAATGTTAGACTCTTTTAGACTCTTTTAGACTCTTTTGTTAAGTCCATCAGACTTTTTTGGGTTGCTTTATAGTGTAGACAGTTGTTGCCAATGCTGGAGCAGCAACTGTCTCTGCAGGATTATCATTATTACCACTGAATCAGGATTTTACTGAAGGGACTTCTGCAATTGTAAAGCAACCAACGCCCTCTCCCTGAAATGACCTGTGATTTGCCAAAGTCTCCCGTCACTGGTTAGATTTTCTAAAGCCTGAAGAAAGAACCAAGAGGAAAAGCAGAAGTCTGCTTTTCTTTCTTTCCCTTTAAATTACAATATGAGCAAAGTTTATTATGGAAGTTTTGCACAATGACGCAAAAAATAACCAGCAATTTTAAACTGTTGAATTATTTAAGAAACACCCTATAACCAGATCCAGGCTGACAGAGAAGTGAGGAGACTCTCATTGTTGAATTTTCTCTTCTCTGGCACACTAATAAAAACATGGTACATGCTAGATTCCTGAGGAAGTAAAGCCATTTCCTGGTCAGTAAAGCAGCACAAGGAGTGTGTATGATAAGCCGAGGAACACCCCCTCACCGCGGCCACCACTTGTTTGTACCCTACACGTTCCACCTCTCCCTTCCTTCGTTCCTCCCTCGTTCTTCTGACTGCCCTCCTGGCCTCCGTCTCGACGGCCCTCTGTAGCTGTATTTTAATCTCACAGCAGTGAACCACCGTCACTCAGGATGGACTCCAGACCCCCCAACCGGCTGCTGCTTCTCCTCTACTGCCTCCTTCACTTCTGTAAGACCCCACTGTGATACTGCCTCAAGAATAACAGATCTTCCTCCAGTTAAACCTGATTCTCACTTCTGTTTCTTCTTCTTGTCTCCAAACGCAGGGCAGTGTGCCAGAGGACAGTCATGTGAGTATGTTATACTGTATTTCTGACTCTTGTCTAATAATTGGTCTTGAGGGTTTCTCCGTCGTTGAGACAGTTTTAGGTTATCCGTGCTGTATTAAAAGAGGAAGTTATTTTTATCTTGCGCAGTTATTTTTTGCAGGAAATGGGCATGGTATCGTGCACTCCTGGCCTCCTTGATATTTTCAAGTCTTCAGTGCGATTCATTGAAGCTATTTGTAGTCGTCACATGTGAAACTGGGTAATCTTTCAAACCAGCATAAGTTTAAATGAATCTCCCAGATTTTAAATATCTTTCATACAACGTGTATTTGATTTTGAAATGGGTATTAGTTACTGTTTTTTCATAGCAACATTGTCGATCTTGGCTATAGTGGCAGTCAGTGTCTTAAAGAAATAGTTTGACATTTTGACATCATGTGTGGGATTAATAGAAGACCACAGACACTAAGGCAGGCGAGTCATCCCTATGTTCCCTCACAGTAAGAGATAGCTAGAAGTTGTTTGCAGTTGAAATTGCAAAAGAAGAAAGTGTGGAAAACAGTCCAGTTGTGTGTCTGTCATGTGGAGATGAGGGGAATTTGGTGACAAAAGAAATATCTGAGGTATTCAGGCAATCAGTATGCATCTTTTTTCTATCATGCTGGCGAGATAAGAAGTCTGACAGAACTCAAGACAACAATCTTCATCATTATTCTCCTTGTATGACACTCTTCATCATGTATTTTCCACAGAGGGTAGATGGATGTTTGAAATGTGGTTTAAATGTTGTAAATCTGTTCAGCCTCTGTGGATATATCAATTTCCAACAAATTTAAGGGGGTAAGTTTCAAGGAGTATAACATCAGTAAGCTATAAGTTATTGACGGGTGATTTTGACCCTGGGGAAAAAACATTTCTGAGAACATAAAACCCTTTGAAACGTCTCCTTCATGAGTCATATTGAGAGGACATTGACCTGGAAAACATGTGTACACTCGGTTAGCGGTTAGCTTAGCTTAGCATCAAGACTGGATGGATAGAGGAGGAAACAGCTAGCCTGTGTCAAGGTCTAAAGGTAACAAAATCTTTCTACCAGCACCTCTAAAGCTGAGTAATTAACTTGATGTCCTGTTGTCAGTGTGAGGCTGCCAGTAACCAGATTAAACTCTAGAAATACATTAACCACCCTGTAAAATTTTCTAATTCAGTTTAAGTGCAAACAAAGTTAGTTATGGAGTACGCTAGGAGGTTTCCAGTATTTGCGCTAAGCTAAGCCAATTTAGCTGTGCCCTAAATATGAAGCTACGAACCAGCAGCCAGTTATGGCTTCATGAGTCATATTGAGAGGATATTGACCTGGAAAACGTGTACACTCGGTTAGCGGTTAGCCAGTTATGGCTGCTGGTTCGTAGCTTCATATTTAGGGCGCAGCTAAATTGTACCTTTAAAATTTCAGTTCATACATGTATTTTTTTGACAACTGTTAAACATGTCAGAAAATACTTTTGAAAACTTGAAAACACTGAATTATACAATACTGTATTGCAGAGACTGTTAATCTGTTCCATGCAGGAGTTTTGGGTGGGGCCCGAAATCATGGCTCAATGATACACTGGAGCCATCCTTACCATAACTGTTCCCCTGCTATATAAAAACATTAAAATGCATAGTACAGCAATTTGTCATTTTGATTACCCGCTGTATGTGAGCTGCGAGTTTGCTACATTCAACAAGCCCTCGTAGCTCTTTCAGTCCAAGTAAATACATGAATAAACAGGCCGGCAAATGCCACAGATTTAACAACACAAGCAAGCATGCTTTGTGCATTAGCTGCTGAACGAGAGGCTGTCGCTGAGCAGCGGCTGCTTCTTCAGTGGATACACCCCCAGCATTTTTTAATATTGGATACATAGAAAGGCAGTCCAGGCACTCAAAAAATGTAGAAAACAAAGAAAAGTTATATTAAAAAATAGATTTACTGTAGTGGTTAAATCATTAAAAGAGACAACGTGTTTCAACCACTGCCAATCTGTAAATAAAGGTTTTCATAGCTGTGACAAAGACCAGCAGTGGTCAAAAACTTTCATGATTTAGCAACTACAATCAAGCTTTTTTTATATATATTATTATATATATAAGTTTTTGATCTATATTTGATTTTACAGAGGAACCAGTCATCTCTCCCTTTCCTAATTTTATATACTTTGTGATTTTTTTCAAGCTTTTCAGTTTGTCAGTCTCATTAATAAAACATTTTTCTGTAGTGTAACAAACTCATAACACATTAATTTTTGCTGTACCCGCACTTTAACAACCTTATGGTCTAACAGCTTCATACATATTTCTGCAGCAGCTGAGTTAACACAGTTATTCACCGCCTCAGTCACTTTACATCACTGAGCCCAAACTTGCAGCAGCACTTTGAGGATGTGGACTAAGTGTTTGTTTGGTGGTTGTTGAGGCAGGTTACACCGTGCTGTTGTTTCTGAGGGAAAGCAGAAGTTGGGATAAATCAACACAGCTCTCCCAGGGGGGTAAAGAGGGTCAAACTCTGTTTGTGGAAGCTTTTTCCTTCCGTCAGCAGCTCCTGCTCGCTGTGCAGTAGACTGGAGGCCGAGGAACGGCTTTCTTCAGACTTCACCTTTATTATAGAGAGAATAATAGACTGTTGTATTGCATTACCGACTGGGTCCCTGATGTTGGTTTTAGATAAATAAGTCCTAATTATTCTCTGGACTAAATGTCTGCATGTTTTTTACAGCATATACTATAGATGGCGCCACCCTCTTTGTCCAACCCAGCAGCACAGTTGAGAGCGGGACGCCCGTGACCCTGCGCTGCCAGGTCAGAGTCAGCCATGACAACATCCCTGACCTGAAACACACTTTCCAGCTCACACAGGATGGTGTCACCGTCCTCTCCATTACCACCACAGAAGACTCAGTTGTGTATGAGCTCAACCCGGCCAGAGCAGCAGACTCTGGAAGTTATGAGTGTCGGGTCACCGTGAAGGACAAGCACAAAGCCACCCTGAGCCAAAAACTTGATGTCACAGGTAGAGATATATATCCTAGTACAATGGATTTCTCACACAAGGATTTATTTGTTTTCAATTGTTTAGATTTGTTTGTAATTGTTTGTGTCTGACAAGAGTAGGATAACATGAAAAAGGTGATGATATACTTGAACATCTGACATATATCAGCATGTTTGGGGAAAAAGTCAACATAAGCTTGTTGGACAAAACTTTATTTTGTTTTTTTTCCCCAATTGTTGAATAATTAACATTACTGCCAACTTTTTCCACAGCAAACAGTGGAGTGTTTACACAGATTTCCTGTCCTCTGCAGTGTAAATAAGCATTTCCTGACACCTAAAACCATCATGAGTTAAATATCAATCATAGTGAATATTCTGGCTGCATTATTGTTTTGCAAAACTTATGCCAGGAAGAACATCACAAATCTTAAAATGCTTCCTTTGTGTTTGTCCAATGTCAGACAGCTACTGAAAAGGACAAACAACGAAACTGTAAATGCTGTAAATATAATGAGTTTTGAGATGATGAGTTTTGTATTTTCTTTCTTTCTTTTTGCAGCATAAGAAAAATACATTTTTACTTAAAGTAAACTTTGGAAAATTATTATCAGGGATGTAAATATACACGATTTTATTTAAAGGGTAACTTGGGTATTTTTCAACCTGGACCCCATTTCCCCATGTTTTTGTGTCTTATAGGAACAAAAAATGTTGAAACTGGTCCAGTACTAAGTGAGAGTGCTACAGTGGCAAAACAGGCTGCAATGTGATCTCTCCAGGCATTTGTCCACCATCATTTAATGTCCACTTAAAATACTTGTTTTTGCCCCGACAGGCTCAGATTGTTGTTAAATAGCCCTAAAATTACAATCACCAAAGCCGACAGACTCCATCTAAATAAGCAGTAACTTTAGCATGTACAGAGCCTGCATGTTTTTACATCTTCCTAGGTGAATTAAGGGTTTATTTCAACCAAAACTTGGCTCAAAACTGGAGCAATTTCAGTTCCAATTAGTTACTTATGCACAAAAACATAGAAAAATAGGGTCCAGGTTGAAATTGTTTTGCAAAAATGTTACCCTTTAATGGCCTAAACATCACAAAATCAGGTGTACGTTTCTTCATTTTCCTCACTGTCTTGGCGATTTGATAAAGTTCTCCAAAATAGAGTTTTTTCACACACCTCATATCCAAGCAGCTCTTTAATGTGTGCCATTATATCTTCACAAACAACTTGAGTATGTAAAGTTTTGTCTCTCCTCTGTCCCTTTGGGTTTTCCTTTTCACAGGCCTGCAGACCCCCATTCTGTATTTAAATAAGACCGAACCGTATCAGGGTGAAGAGTTCATTGCCACCTGCAGTGCTCAGGAGGAGAAAGGATCCCTCATCTTCCGGTTTTACCAGAGATTTAGAAACGGAGACATTAAGAAGATAAAGCAGCCGCCACCCAGTGGGAATTCATCAGACGCCACACTGGTCCTGAGGGAGACTGGAGACAGCTTCCTGTTCTGTGACTATGAGGTCAATATGCTTTCTGGAGCCAGACGCTCCAACAGCAGCAATGAGATTCAAGTGATAGTCAAAGGTGATTATTTCAAGAGCTGTTGTGTCTCCAAGAAAAGATTAGGTTGCTCAATGAAGCTTGTTTGATTGACGCCTCTGAGTTGTGTCTTGCAGGACTCTTCATTTCCCCGATCATGAATGTGCTGCCCTCCCACGAAGTCTTTGAGGGTGAGATCATAGAGGTGGTCTGTAAAGTGGTGAGTCCGCTGAAGAACATTGAGGTATTCTTGACGAAGGACAGGAGGATCCTCAATCAAGCACAAGTCAGCCTCGTTCATCGTTTTACTGTAAAAGAGGGCGATTCTGGGATGCTCGTGTGCAAGGCGGAGTGGGGCAACGTGCAGAGAGAAACCAATAAAACCATCACAGTCAAAGGCAAGAACTGGAAAACTCTGTTATGAAATGTCTCAGCTTAGTCACAACAAGAAAAAGTTGACATTTTACATTTCTGCAAACCACAAATACATTACATTTGAGTGTTTCGTTTGTATAATATCAACGTTTCTAAAGTGGCGTAACATATAAGCTGACTTTATCATCTGGAGGTGGAGAGGATGGTTAATGGTGTGGCACCTGGGCAAGCACCTGTCAAGCTTAAGACCGCTGTTTGAAACCAACGACATTGGAAGTTTTTCCGCGACCTTCCAGTGCCTTAACACTAGTAGGTTTTTCTTCTTTTTTTGCCAAACCTGGGTGTTTTTGGCAAAGAAATTGCAGTGTTTCCTGGTGGCATTTGTGACACCAAACCTGGTTGTTTTCACTTACTCATTGTTGTATTTCCCTGTGGTATTTTAGCCATGGAACCAACACATCGCAGCGTTTCCCAATGACTTTTGAGCCGCCAAACCTGGGGTTTTTTTTAACGACTTTTCCCTGATTTGCCAGCAGCTTTTGTGCCAATAAAAGGTTTCATTCATTGGGCCTTTTTGGGCCAAAACATGACCTTTTTACCGTCACCAGGTGTTTTTTGTGCCTCAACCTAACCCAACATGTAAACATAAAGTTTCAATTTATATGCTACAAAATAATTTACCCATGTAACGTACCAAGTGTTTGCAGAAACTTGCCAAGATTTTTTCTGGTGATTGGACTGAATGTCTAATAAGACATGAAGTACCTTGTTGTCATAAGTTTAAAGCATAACTGGTAATACGTGTATGGGCGACCTCATGGTTGTCCTGTTGGACAACAGGAATAAACACCTGACGTAGGGCACTTTTTCCATACTTAGTTGAAATCTTTCAACTCCAGTCAGTCAGGGTGCTCCTGCAAATACAGGAGGTGCAGAGAGTGGAAAAATGACACGTTTAACAACACGCAATCAGCAAACGCTTTACTCTCATTGGAATCTGTAACAAAAGCCACCCCAGGCTGCTGAAATGCACTCCACCTGATTGGGTCCTAATGCTTTTCTTATAACTGCTTATTAATGTCTTATAATCTAAGAGTCAATGTATTTATGATTACTAACACTTATATAGTCTTATTAACACAGTATAATGTTAATTAGTACCTTATAAGGACTTAATAAGCTCTTATTTTTACAAAAACCTTAAGATAAAGTGATTTTGCCTTTCTGTTGTCAAAATTAAGAAGTAAACCACACTGTTTAAGGTTTATTTTTGCTGTCTCATTTTAACAGAGCTATTTTCAAAGCCACGACTGACTGTAAAGCCCACAGACATATTTGAGGGAGACAGCTTCAAACTCACCTGCTCCATCACCATTCATGTTCCTGAGAAGATCACCAATGAAAGCGTGCAGTTCTCCATCTACAGAGACAAAGTCAAACTCACCAGTTCAGAGACTTACATCACTGTGGCAAATCCTCTGAAAAATGGCAACTATACCTGTAAAGCCCAGGCTGCTACTCTTTTGCACAGCTTTGTAAAAGAAAGCCAAACTATTGTCATTAAAGCAAAAGGTGAGTCTTAAAATGTACGAACATCTTGCTCTGAGCATCAGTGTGCTAGATCTGCATCCTCACAGAGCTGCTCTTGTGGCTGTCGACTCTTGTTTGTCTGTGTCTTGTTCTTTTTTGTTGCACTGACTAACTGGCCAATTATCTTTTCCTCAGTTCCTGTTTCAAAACCCACGCTGAGTGTGGTGGGGGGCACGCTGGTGTTGGGGAAGCGCTTCCAGCTGCTCTGTCAGAGCAACAGTGGCACTCTGCCCATCGAATATACCCTGCACGGCCCTAATGGGCTGAGGGAGCGTAGGGTGGTGAGCAAGCTGGGAGAGCAGGCCATCTTTAACTGTTCAGCCATCAGAAAGACTTCAGACTTAAATAGCTTTCTGTGCCACGCGAAAAACAGTCAAAACAGGCCTCCCATGTTGGGATCAGGGCAGCAGCTGCAACTCTCAACCATCATAGGTGTGTTAAATGACAAATCATCCATATAAACTGTTAATATGCTGAACTGCAGGTCTAACATTCATTTTACTCCATGCAGAGCCTGTGTCACTACCAAAGTTGACTATGCTCCCTTACACTGGGGACGTCTCCGAGGGGCAGGACGTGACTCTCGTCTGCTCTGTTGAGAAAGGCTCTTTTCCCATCAACTTCACCTGGTACCACACCAAGAGCCAGGGTGCTCTCGCCTTCCAGACCTCCATGAAAAAGGAAGCATCCTACAGCATCAAAGAAGTCAGAAGAGAGCATCAAGGGGAGTACTACTGTGTGGGCACAAACGCAGCCGACGAAGCCAAACAAAGCCACCCTGTCATGCTCGGAGGTGAGTTTTATCTTCGGTAAAAGGTTCTGTGTGTGTGTGTGTTTAGCCATTTTTAACAAGCTTTGTATCAATACAATGTGTATAGTGTGTGTAGATGAACTTTGGTAAACTTCCTTCCAACCAGTGCCTACATTTTCCTCCTGCCCCCACGGCAAACCTTGATGCAAAACACATCATTCAGCAGAGTTTGGCTGGCCTTCGGGACTGTTTCTCCAACTACAGATTGCACTTCCGCATTTTCGTACTGCCCACCACTCATGCCGCCACCACGGACACAAAGAGGATAGAAGTAGATCAACAGACACACTCTCAGGCCACTCTCTCTCTGTCTCTGATTGGACAGAAATCCGATCAAACAGTAAAACTAGGCAGCACTGATCAAATTAAAAAACAAGATTCTGTTACTGCGTTGCATATTTTTCACCTCAGATGTTTTTAGAATCGCGTTGGCTTACTGTTTAACTGTAATAAGAGATTGTCTCTTGCCAGCCGCCACTGTTTTACATATAGGCGTGCCTATTACATCACCCACCAAAGGGAGTGTTTATTGGTCTGGTGCAGCGCAGTGCATTCTGGTAGCTGTAGGTTTTCTACCTCTTGGGCAAAGGCACCGTGTTTTCTGTTTTCTCTGGTCATTTAGTGCCAATTTTAAAAGTATTTGCATCTTTCTAGAGATTTAAAAGGTCATCTCTCCAGCAGTTAAATACTTCTTTAAGTGAATTGCTGTCAGCGTCCTGTTGCTCGTACTCTAACTAAGATCACATCACTATCTGCAGTTTTCCCTTATTTAATTTAGACCACTAGCTCCATGATACTAATTGGCTTACTGCTCGCAAATTACACTATCAGCAAACATTACAAGCAACCATGTAGCATAACTAAAACACAGCTAGCTAGCTAACAATAGCTCAGGTCACAGTTTACTTGTTGGTCGCTACTGCATCACTTATGGCTAATAGAAAGCGTTTTGGACTGTTACATCTTTTTTTGTCCGTGTACTGGTCATTTGTCGATATTAGCGGACTCCATTTCTTATGGTAACACTGAAAAGAACTTTTTTGCCCATCATTAAATGGTAAACTTTACAAAAATGTTGAAATTTGTGTTTAACAGTCAAACTATTATTGCACGTATTCATTTATTTCATTCAAATGTATTCTGCAGTGAAGATGGCTGGCTGGAAGAAAGGCCTCATCGCTGTAATCATCTTCTGCGTCCTACTCCTTCTGGCATTGATCCTTATCATGGCCTTTAAAAAACGGCTCCTTCTGTTTAAGCGGAAGAGAACTAACGAGCTGTCAGTGTAAGTAACATTTCTCATGCTCTTATCAAAAATCAGTGTTTTGAAGGTGAAGCAATCTGAGCAGCATGAGTAGGTAGTATGGTAACCACCTCAACGTTTCCTGTTTTAATAAGCTGATTGTTTTTTGTCTCCACCTCTCCTCAGGAAGTCGGCCGGCACTAAAGTGGAGCGGCTGAGCCTCACCCAGGCAGAGGTCAATGAGGCTGCCAATGGTAGAGTCACTTATCAGGAGCACACAAATATAGAGCAGCAAACTGTATTTTGTAAATGCATTTTTAATAATTTCTTTGTGTACTGTTTTTTAATGCATGACAGTAGCGGTGTAGATTGTACTGATGCAATAACTGAGACCGGTGCCGTGTTTTTTCTCCCTGTGTAGTGACTCCAGGCATGATGGGAAAGAGTGTTTGGAGTGAGCACACTTCAGGCTCTGGTGAGTAGATTGTGTGGACAGTTTAACTTGTCAACAGATCCCATGAAAAGAGGACAAAATCAACAATATGTTAGTCTGTCTTTTAATAATTTACAACTTCCTTACACCATCTGTGATACTCAGCTCTGAGCCTGATAGTGAAGACCTTTTTAAAACAACAAGTCACAAGAACATGATACCATTTTTAAAAAGTGCAAGTTAATTTCCTGTAACAGCTAGTCACTTTAGTTTTGAGCAAATGTTACTCAAAGAGGAGTAAGCAATATATTTTGGGGGACTATTTTCAGCTGTGGAGTAATACACATTTGGTGCACTAGTGAGTATTTACAGCTTCAGGATGATATATGTAGGATTAACTGTGTAAAAGTGTCTCGCTTATATGAACTGACTGACTTCAATTATCAGTCTGTGTTCCTATATTACCTCCATTAGTGGTGTCCCTCTTTCTGTAAAAAATCCTTCTGTTATTTGAGCATATATGTTACTTTTTCCATTGTATAAACAGTGTTTGGGATTGTTCACTACTCAGCATAGGTGGAAGTTTAACTTCAGCTTGCTGCTGTATTCTGCAGAGTCTGATGACCAGAATAGTGTGACCGCTCCAGAAAAGCTGCCAGAATACACAGAGGTGCAGTTCAGACAGGCAGACCCTGACAGAGGTGAGACTGACTCTGAATTTTAGTATTATGAGTGGAATCATTTTGAACTAAAATGAATACTTCACCCACAAAATGATGATTTTTATATCAATTACTCAACCGCGTTACATTGAAATTGTGAAGATTTCATTTTTCTTGCAAGCCTCCATGTTGAACAAAGAATAAAAAAAATATGCATGCAACAGGGTAAATAAGATTTGGATTATACTGCACAACTTGTGTGAGAGTTTGTAAATGGATGGTTTGAAAGTTTTGCTGTTAAACGCAGACCCTGTTCACTCCAGTTCATCAAGAATTTGCTCAGTTTATGGATTCTTTATTCATCGTGGAGACTTGCGAGAAAAACAGTTTGTTTTTTTAACAAATTCACGGTGACACGAGGTGAGTTATGAGTTTTCCTTTGAAAACACTGTCTAAAATAATGTATTTGTTGTTGACAGCTCCGGTGAAACAGGGCACAGACACGGTTTACAGCGAAGTGCGGAGCTCCAAGCAAGGTACGACTAATATCCTGTTCTTTATTCAAATCCCGCCTAAAGTTATGCGTTAAGAGAAATCAGGGCCCTTCGCTGACGTTTGAAAAAAGAAAAGCGCCAGGAAACAGGATCAGCTCCAACTGTAAACATCTGCATTGTTAGTGAAAGAATGTCCCATTAAAACAGAAGGCCCAGTCGCCAGGTGTCCACTTCCTGCTTTAGTCAAAGAGAACTTCCTGTTCTAACAATCATAGCCAAACAGCGGGTACATCCGTTAAGATTGAGTGAGCAACTCGTTCCATTGTTTCATTCTCACGGGGGAAAACTTGCAACCATTGTTCATTCATTGGCTCCTTATAACTCCTAACAGAATAAATGTCAGCTGATACAAACAATGATACAGCAGAAGTGAAGAGAAACACAGAATAACATAACAGGGATGTTTTTTACTCTATGTGCTGCAAGAGGAGACTTGCTTGTACGTAACGACAGTATTAGTGCGTACATACTCGTGTGAATGTGTGATGTGATAAGCTTCATGGGATGTGGGAGTCATTCACAGGAGTACTGATGACTTTACAAGCCCTCCTTTAATCTTCAGACTCTTTTTGTTTCCTGAGCATGTCCTCTGGCTTTGTTTTTGCAGGTGTTCCCGAGCAGCTCAACGGTGTAAGTAGAAACACACACATGTATGCACACCCTCGAAAAAAAGAGGCACACACTCATGACTCTGTTGTGTCTTTGCTCAGAGAGACCTCTCACGGACAGACACAGTGCAATAAAGGAAACCCTGAGGAGACAGTTTTGATTGTTTGTAGACAGGTAACTGACAGTATTATACTCCAAGTAAAACGCTTTCTAATACTTAATTAGTTTGTACTTTTATGATCATTTGCTGATAATTACACAGGAAGTCTTCTGAGGAAAAAAAATACAATTTGGCACCATTTATGTCCAGATGTTAAACTTTGATGACATTAATGAATATGAATCAAGAGTCTATTAATTCTTTTTTTTATGTTGGCTGATCAAAAATGTATCTGCAGAAATTAGTTTGCAGGTAAACATACTGTTCAGCATGTATTAGGGAGAACATTTCCTAAAATAGAGGAAAGATTAAACATTTGTACTTGTGTTTTAAGGAACTTCATCTGGAAATCTGGAAGAATAACGGAGCTTTCTCATGACTCTGTCTCGTTTTTAGCAAAGATAGAAAGTTTGTCGGCCAGCCCACTATGTTGGTCCAAATTGAAATATTTCAAAAACCTTTGAATGGACTGTAATTAAATTTTCTGCAGACATTCATGGTCCCCAGAGGATGAGTCCCACTGACGCTGGTGATCCCCTGACTTCCTCTAAACCCACCACAAGATTCACATTTGTTTTTAGCAAATTTCTCTGTAACTGATGCATGGATTTCCATGAAATTTGATACACACACTAATGACCTCCTGGGTAAAGATAGCAAACTTTTGTTGGGGTTTTTGTGTACCTTTCTGCATCCACAAATACATACAGTACATTGCAAGCAGTCAGTCTGTCATGCTGATGATAAAGGCATGAATGTGATAATCTTTCATCAGGTATCAGTTCATAATGAGTGGTCCAGCCGTTATTGTTTCTTCACATCACCCTCACGTGTCATGGTTTTGTCCCTTTTCAGCAGGGTACAGTGGAGTACGCACAGCTGAATCATGACACAGATCAACACAGCGACCACCGTAACCATGGTGACCACATGGTCCATGATGACCACTTAGATGAGATTGACGATAGTGCTCACATCGACACCGCTGACCAGGGGGAGTGAAAACGACCGAACACCAGACTGTTGACTGACCGACAAGAATATTTATTCCCTTATTTATCCGGCTTGTTAATGCAGCTGGAGTCGTCTGCTCTGAAAGACCTTAAACAACTCGAAGCATTTACGTACTTTTTGTATTTTTGTAACGCTTTGCAATGAACATCCCACACTGTCAGTTCACTCGCTTTGCCTTTGAAGGGCAAATAAAATGTTTTTGTAAGTTGAAGTGTTTCTCTATGCTTCTCTGGTAGTTTTCTTGCCAAGACACAGAGAGAGGATATGTGTTGTTGCCACAAAGGAAAAGACATTCAAGTCTGTATCCTTCCAGCGGTGGCAGCGGTGACAGAATCTGAATAGAAAGCGAGGTCTTTGAAGTGAGCAGAGAACTGATACTGCCTCTTTAGTGACAAGGTTGGGACTACATTCATCAGCTGTGTGAGAGTCGGAGCTCTTTGTTTAAACCACTAGAGGACAGACTTCAGGCAGCGCTGCATGGAAACTTAGTGCCATCTGGCTGTGATCTTTCTCACTGAGAGGAGAGCTCTCTGTTGTCACATCACAGATATCAGTTTCAGTTTCCATTATCTAAGCTTTAATTAAATGATATAACATGAACTTATTCAAGGTCTCCATACACCAGATATGTTTATCAGGTAATCCTCCTGCTGAACTCGACGCAGCGCAGGAGGATACGGTACATTTAGAAGTGGCATTAACTCTGAGTTCAAGTGACACATTGAGCTCTTAACTCAGAACATAATGTGACAACGTCGCCTGCGTGTGAGAGTTACATGTCAGCGTGTGTTAGATAGGACTGCAACTGAGTTATTTCCCTAGGATGAACCGTTGATTACGTGTTCACACTAAATGAATTATTTAGCATGTAAAATGTTTAAATATAGTTTTAGGAAAATGTTTGTCACAAAATCCCAAAGCCCAAGGTGACTTTTTTGAAATTGTTTGATTTGTCCAACCAACAGTCCAAACCCAAACACATTTGATTTACCGCTGTCTTTTATTTTTGCTTTTTAAATGACTTAAAAGATTTATGTTGTTGATTAATTTTTTATCAACCGCCTACTGCTTCTAGTGCTACATTATCATAAAAACAAATTTTGTATGAGCGAACCCCTTTCCAGTAAGGTCTCTTTCAGGAGTGCTTCATTCCAAAGATAATCATTTGAATTTGCGAAAAAAAACACCTTTTTTTTTCACATGCTTTCACGCTGAACGAAGAATCATAAAAACACAGAAGATTCTTGATGAATGGAAGTAAATGGAGACCACATTTTACAACTGCAAAACTATATCAAATCATCTGTTTACAAACTCTCACACAAATTGGACAGTATAATTAAAGTCTCATTTATTTAGTCGTGCTCTCAGTCCTTCCCAAACAGACAGCCCTTTCTGATGGAAAACTGAACTAAAAGTAAAACTTTGTCAGTGGAGTCGGGCTTTGAAGAGAGCACAGATTCAGTTTAGCTTTCCATTCAGTTCCTCAGTGCCTTCAGTTCATGAAGACGTAAGGGGCCTCAACTCTCCTTGTCCTTAACATGCTTATGCACACAGGGCTGTTACAAGAAGAAATCAAAGAGCACAGAGCTGTGATTTTAATGTTCAAAACTCTCTATTTCCATTTCTTTTGTGCTCTCTGGAACTATATATCCTTCTTTTGTACTTAGTTTACTTTATTTTTAACTGGCACTCTTTTAATTTTGTGATCTCGGTGTACGCACTTCTTCTGCAGTGGCACCAGAGTGTAATTAGTGCCACCTCATGCTCATCTTAATGAAATATGAAAAAAGCCACATTTCGCAAAACTGTACTATCATGTAGGTCACATGATGCTATGGCTATGCGCTTGTCGGTAGTAATTGGCTTCCTCGGGCATGATGCAGCAGGCGTTACAAGAGGCGTTATTGCATCGCATAACTCTTCAAATGTCGAGCGGATCATCCGGAAATTTCTAATCCACAATTCCTTTGTGAAATCGTGGACTATCACCTGTGAGAAATCCCTCCCCTTATACGTATAAGGGGCTTGCCCTTCCACTATTGCTCACATAACGTGCCTACGTCACCTTTGATTACAAATAATGACGGCTAGTGCGGTGGTTGTTTAACATCACTCAATGGAAACACAGTCATCTCACAATTGTGTTAACATTTTGAAAATATCCCCTAAATTTTCTGTAAATCTGTTGCGAAAATCTGCTTTTTGACATTTTACATGATTCGTATGAGTTTTTCACCGGCCAGCAGGTGAATTAAAGCAAGCGAAGCCAATTACAAAAGACACTTTGCTGGACCTGAATGCGAGGGCATACATCGGGTTCACTCAGTTCACGGCAACTGCTGTCGACAGTATGGATTATGCGGATCTGAGTTTCGACAGGAAGCTCTTAGGAACCCTGAACAGCAGATCAAATCCAAGTGGGAATCTGTAACACCCGACACCAGAGCTAACACTGACAGCCTGCCACCAACTCACACGCTTTCATCTCCATTCTTAGCACACACGAACGTATAGACTGTTCGTCTTCATTATCCGGGGGATGGTCCGTATGCTTTTCTGTGTGTTATGTCAGTTCACACAACTGTCTGATCTCTCCTCCTTCTCCACCTCTGAGCTTTGTTCCCCACTGCAATTGTGCTAAGTCTTCATGAATGTGTGCACGTATATGTGACACCGTGGTGTGGTACAATATTTCCAGGGTTTGCACCATTCCCTGAGGCCCCCAAAGCTCTCATATGGAGGGTGATGTGTGTGCTTCTTGGCTTCTGTGGGCTCCTCAGAGGCATCCATGACTGGATTAAGCTCTGAGGTGCCAAAATGAAAACTAACCCCTACTTTGAGGATAGGACCCCGTCTTCGTCGACTCATGGTTTATTAATCACATTACTTAACCAGGAGGTCGGCCTTGGCAGGAGGGAGCAGCATATTCTGGGCACCAGAGAGCAGGCTAACAGGAGCGGAAACTGTGTTACATGAATATCGCTATCAGCGTATTATACAGTATCAGTTAGAAATAGGCTGTGGGAGTATTATTAAACAGAGAAAAACACCCCACCCTGAATTCGCTCAGGTTTTATTTTTGGATTCATTTGACCAAAAGACAAAACCGCAAATACACTTAACTCCAGTTTAACCCTTTGAAACCTGGATCAACCTCAGTTTTTTGTGCTGTGTTCAGATGCCTTTCAAAAGCTATCCCCAAAAAACATGGGGCAAACAGATAATAACCAACTTGGCAAAAAATGTCTAACAGATTGCAAGAAATTAGTTAAAAGTTATGAGAAAATTACCTACAAATTATTGTTAAAAAAAAAAAAGGGAGGTTATGAGAAAATGATCAAAGCAAAAAATAGGGAAATATGTCCAGAAACTTATAATTATAATATTTTTATACTTTAAATTTCATCACAGAAAAATGAATAATAAATACATATCTTTGTATTTTCAACACTTTTTTCAGTAATTTTCAGATTTTTTAAAATTTTATTTTATTATTATTATTTATTTTTCTTATTTTTGGATAATTTTCTTGTCGCGTTTTTTACACATTTCTTGCTAACTTTTGAGCCATGTCTTGTTAGCTTGTCCATTGCCTTTGCCTCATGTATTTTAAACAAATCTAACCAGTTAGCTCAGGTTGTAAAGGGTTCAACTCGTGTGTTACAAAACTGCGTGTGAGACGGCCAAGGAGATCGCTTTGAATGCATTCTCGTTTCAGACACCGAACACTTTGTCCAAGGATGGTGCTGTTCTGCCTTCAGATCGTAACTGTGTGTCGGGGGGGACATGCTGGATTTACTACTGTTCCCAAAGCTGCGATGTGTGAGGTCACGCACCCTGACAGACCTTTAGGGTTCCTGTTACACCAGAGTCACGCCGTCACATGATCATTGCCTATAGTGCGAGTCGTTAGGAAAGGGGCTTGGTCATGCACACACATATGGTGAGAGTGATGGATCAGTCTTACAGGCCCAGCAGGGTCCTCCGTCCCCTCTTTATTACTGCACTATGCTGTTCGTGTCTCTGACACGTAACCCGATCCAGCTCCTCCTGTATCTGGAGCACAACTCCAGAACTGCCATTGGCTTCTGTGCTAAAATTAGCATATTGACCCCTGTGAAATGCATTCTGGGAATATCCTGTCTTTGACTTGGCCTTATGGGGCCAGTGCTGTTTGTGGTCTTCAGAAGCAGCAATGAGGTCATCGTGTAGACCTGGACTTTCTTGCTCCTGCAAAGGAATGCTTATTTTAGAGAGATGGTCTTAGTCACAATTTGATTTTCCGAATTTTATCTGGTTCACATTATATTTCATTTAGTTTATTTAATATATGAAATTCTATATATTTCTTTCATGTACTATATTGTAAACATATGCTGTCGTGCTGCTCTTTTATCAACCCATTTGCCAGAAAAACATGGTTATATTGTGCATTTTTGCAAACAACAGATATGTTACATTTTTATTTGGTAGCAGATACTTTGACACTGTATATGTCTAAACAATGCTGTTGGTATGGTTAGTACACCCAAGTTTGGTGGCTCAAACACTGCTGGGAAATGCCGCAGTGAGTCGTGTTGCTTGACAACGCTGTGGTGAAGGTGGGGTTAGATTTTGGCTATGGTTTGGAAAAGACTGTCTTTTGACCTAAAATCCAGGTTCGGTGCAAACAAACAAAAAAAAAACAAGTTCAGTCTCAATAACACTGCTGTGAAATGTCATGATATGCTGTAATGTGCTGCTAAAAAATAACCAGGTTCGGTGCCACAAACACAAGTGAAAAAGTTGATAAAGGTTAACAAAAAACAACCAGTATTGTAAGTTTAGAGCTGCAGTCTGCAGCTTGGCAGGTGTCATCCACCTCCACCTTCATCTCCCACTGACAAAGGTCAGCTTATATTTTATGTCAATATATATTTGATTTGTATGAAGTGTGCAAATGTAATGTATTTATGGTTTACAGAAACACACAATGTTAACATTTTCTTTTGGGGCCCGAGCTACCTGTTTTTGTAATCAGGTTGCAGTTGCAGTAGTTGTTAAGAGTAAAAGCAGCAGTATATTTTACATTACTGTATGTAGAGCTTCATGAAAAATATCCAAATCATGTCTAACCAGCTTTAAAGAACTGTTTCTGAAGGAACCACAAAGATTCAAAGCAAAGACAAAAATAAAATCACTCTCAGCATGGAGTTATTTGTCTAGCCATATAACTAAAAAAAATGCAGTTTATAATTCCCTAATTTCTTTCAGCTCTAAAGACAGAGAAGCAAAGAGCAAATGAGAACAGCAAATTAGTTGAGAATTGTTGAATATAATGTTTTATTACAGGCATTTTTATTCATCTTCAATAACAATGTAACGGGTGTGTTTGAGGAATGGTTATAAGTCAAACTGGTAATTATTGTTTTTAATTTTCACAATTTATTCCAGAATATTTGCTTTAAACTGTGATTTGGTCGATACATTATGCAAGCTCCGACCTCAATTCAATGTCAAGCCTTCCAAGTCTACTTGCAATAAAATTAATTGGGAATCCATAGAGTTGTTCATCAAAAGGATGGTATTTCATGGCTCATTTGTCTCCTTACATACCACTCCCTGGTAGGAGCCTCATTAAAGAGTCCTGCTGGGATGTTAGAGTTGAGTGCCTGCAGCCGTGCGCAGTCTAGGTGTGTGTGTCAGAAACCCATTAAACAGCACACTGATATTACTGAAGAACTGTAGTATATGTGACTTATATAATGGTATTTCTATAATGCTGCATTTGGCACAAAAGTTTCCAGGTGGGAAAATGTGAAAGTAAACTTCACATCCAGCAGCATCTTTTGCAGCTAAAAAATGAAGCCAATGCTGCAAATGCCAAAAACTGCAGTTCTTCTAATGGCCACTTGAGGCCGACTACAAAAGCGAGTCAATCCCTACAGATCACCATGTTAAAATGTCTTTACAGCAGAAATAAACATGTTACAGATCAAACCAATAAATAGTGTCATTCTCTAAAGCTAATTTACTTGTTCACAACAACTGCAGGGTGTGAATTTTCATATAACTGTTTGATTGAAGCTTAAAGTTAGGCATAATTAATAGAATTAACCGTCTCCTGCTGTGGTGATTTCTCTTGCATGGGCTATAGGCAAGCTTTTGCAGAAGTAGGGACACTTGCAATTTGTTATGCACTTCATGTTTCACACCATCAGTTGGTCAAACAGGTCATCGGATAAAAAAACAACACTGCTTCATTACCAGGACACTAGCAGTGGTTACAATCTTTGTTTTCATATGGTCTATGGATCTATTAAGTACAGCTTTGAATCTGGCATCACTTCAGGTGTACTTACACTTTATACTATTATATAACAGCACAAACAGAATTATTTTTTTGTTCTTGTCCTTGCGTGTGTTGCGGCTGCATGTCACTGTGCTGTATTAAGGCTACAGGCAGCTCTGGAATGCCATTGTGTGAAAGTGTGATCCTCCATTGTCCTTCATATGCTGAGTAAAGGTTAGATTGAGTAAGTCCACCTGCTATATGTCCTCCATCTTAACTGCTTAAGCTCTCACAGATCCAGGACATTAATTCATCATAACCTTTTGCAACCTGCTCCGAACGAACAGCAGCAGCGAAGGTTCACGTCCTCTTCATTGACCACCACACGCCCTCATTGTGCAATCAAGCATCAACACATTAGGCACACGTATGCACAACTTCTCACCTCTGACCTCCTTTTCCATGGAGGCAGGCTTCGGCTAACGTAACCTTATCCTCACACAAACAGTCAGATGGCCTCGGTACGACTCCCACACCCCTCTGTGCTAAGTCTGAGCCTTCATGCTCTCGCTGTGTCCCGGACAGCTGCTGCGCCTGTTTACAGCCTTTACCTCTTTGCAGGGTGGCGATCTTTATGCTTGGTCAATGTCAGCAGTAGCGTCTCTCAACAGGGTAGCAGCTTTTTTACCTTGTCTTCAGTTTGTCCACAGAAGGACTTTGAATTGTAAACAGTCTATAAAGCTTTGAGCATAGACAATTTATACAAAGCTGGACTGGAAGACTTTTAATTTCAGGTTACCTCGATCATTTGATTATATCGGACTGTAAAGTGTTTATGAGGGGAAATGTACGGTCCAGAGGTGTTCAAATGTTCTGTCTTTTGCCAATGTTTAGACGTTGCCTGTTACGTCTCTTGGAACAAAAAACACATTTACACTCCCAGCGGGCAGCCTGCAGAGTTCATGCACCCCCAGCAGTCTGCACCTGTTATTGCTTAGCACTACATCATTGCTATGATATTAACTAATGATTTAAAGTTATGTTAATGACTAAATTTAACCTGAACCTCAGAAGAATTGAACAGAAGTTGTTTTTTTTTTTTAATTTGAGATTGTGCACCAGTCCATAGAAGAGAATACATACAAATGACATGCTTTTAATTTCAATTTTTATCCCGTTACACTGAATTCATGAAGACAACTTTGTATTTTTTACATGTCTCCACGTTGAATAAAGAATCCAAAATTGGAGAAAATTTTTAATGAATCGAAGTCATAACGGGCCACGTTTAATAACAGTAAAACTATGGTAAAACATCCATTTAGTCATACTCACACAACTAGTGCAGTATAATCCAAGTCTCATTTATTCAGTCGTATGCTCAGTCCTTCATAAACGTGCATTTTCACTAAAGGCCCTGACACACCAAGCTGACAGTCGGCTTGTTAAGCTGTAGGTGAATATTGGTTGTGTTAGTCAGTTAGTTTGTCGGCTCTTTTGCTGCCTTTTCAGCAAGTTGAGTCGACATCTGTGAATGAAATCACTGTCATTGGCAGTTCAGCTCAGCACACAAGAAGAGAAATAGAAGTGAGAAAGTAAACAAAGAAAGTCACATGGGCGTGAGATTGAAACAAACTTGTCATATAAAATGAGATTGTTTTTCTTTAGCCATTGATCTCTTTAGCAGAAACAGTTATTCTGCTTCACATGGAATACGTCGGACCTTAGACGGCAAACTGGATGTCATTTCAGTGAAAGTGTGCAGGACAAAGAAGCGTTTCTGTTTAATGTAGACTTAGTGGAAAACATAACATAACGGACACCAGGGGATGGAATCAGCCAAGTAAGTAAGTGTAATTGAGAATAGCAAATACATGCTGGTAATATTTGTCATTTAAATGAAATTGCAAAAGTAAGACAGCAAAAATCTTTTTATTAACACCCTCAGTGGATCCTCACTCGCATTTAGTCACAAGATCAGCTGTCGTGAAGTGAATTTACAAAAGGGTGAGTCCCCTCAAAGAGCCAAGGGAGCACATTAGATGAGCCAACCCAAAGTAAATTGAGCCATTTGCTGTTGAAAATGAGCCAACTGCCATCTGGTCCGAAAATACATGGCCTGGCCCCCATGCCCCCCCCCCCACCCCCAGTTATGAGCACATAGTTTCCATGGAAATTTGTCCATATTCATTTCCACGCACTAACACCATGCCACTCAAATAAAATATGGTCAAAACTTTTCAGCTATTTGGTTCAAGAAATACTTCACCCAAAAGAATTCTCATTTGTATATCAGTTGTTCACTCCGTGTTTGTTGAATTTGGCAAGAAAACTTAGTTTTTCTCGCATGCCTCCGGTAAACAAAAAAAAAAAAAAGGGTTAAATGAAAATTGAGTCATTTTATGCCCATACAAGTTCACAGAGTACTAAACTTGAAGTAGCCGGTTTAGCTGACGGTAGTCTTCATGCACCACTGAGCCTTATTCATGAGAACAAACAGGAGCCCACCTCTAACACTGTATCCAGCCCCCTTTATATATCCAGTTTCTTTGTCTTCCTCTTCCTAGTGCTCCTAATGGCATTTGCAAGACTCCAGTGAGCTGAACAAAAACAACCAGTCAAAGCCGAGGAGTCTGAATTTACACTGATTTATTTCCACATATGAATGAGGCCTGAAACCAAACTGAAAATATCTAATTTCATGTGCTTTTTTCCTGCTTACACGTTCATGATACAGATCCAATCTGTATCACATTAGAGGAAAAAAAATCAGAATTGGACCACTTGAACCATATAGTGTGAATCCAGCCTAAAGCAACTCTGGGCTGCTTTCAACATGGCATCCAGGTCACAAACGTTCTCATTTTACAGCCACACAGTGCACTAAAATACGTTTCTGAAAACTTTGAGGCAACAGAAAGATAATACAGTATCAGAATCTAGAATCATATTTGATCGGCGTAGTTTGACAGCTTGCCTGCAGTTCATGAGCCGCGATTGACATGATTGACAGCTGCGTTAGAAACTCCTCCACTCTGATTGGTTGTTTTCTGTGAGCCGTTAGAAGCCCTAAGAAGGCGTGTCTCATGTGCTACTGTCAGGATGTAGTGACCATTTCTGCAAATATGACAAAAATGTATTTTTATAAAACTTACCAACTGCAGTTTTAAAGACCTATCACACATCTAATTATTGCAATGTCTAGCAGATAGATGCTCTAGTTTTTATATGTTGAAACTCAATATCAGGGTCATTTGAACTTGAACCGTCTCCACAGCTGCAGGCATTTTGGTGTCCCTCTTTCTCGCTGAAAGACAAACTCGCTCCTGATTTAGATTCGTATTTATCAGCCCGCTGCTCGTGCCATAACCAGATCCTTTTTAGCCCGAGTATCTCCCACTGCGGGGATCCAGACAGACACAAATCCCTACAGTGTTTACCGTCCTGTGATCCAGGTGTGTTCGTACACTGTTCCTGTTGTCACCCAGGGGACTGCATGTGCGCAGGTCAGCAGGGTGGTTTCTGAGAAAAGGGGCAGCATTTTTGTAGAAATATACTTCCAACAACCCGTCAGAAGTTCAGCGTTTTCTGGACCCATTGTGCTTTACTTAAAATTCTTGCTAAGAGGCCTAACAAAGCTGCGAAGCTTCAGTTTGTTTATGCATTCACACGGATAATTCAAACATATGACTTGTGTTACACTGACCTTTTAAGACAATGGGGTTTATGAGGATGCATTTGTGGCAGGATAGCGCTGCGCTCCCTGCCGTGAGGGGCAGTGTGGCAGACAATTGCGCATCGCCTATAAATGGACCAGGTCGGACCCGTCTCGTTCTTTCCGCTTCCTCTTCCTCCTTCACGGAGCCGACAGCGTGTGTGGTGGCGTCTCGCTGGTTTGCAGGTTAAATCTCCAAACAAAGGTATGCATGCTCTGTGTCTCCTCGATCTGCTCAAGTTATTCTGTGTTGTGGGCCTGGCGCTTACCTCAGTTTCGCTCCGTCCGGCAGCGCGGTGTTACCTGGAGCCGAGCTGTCTCCCTCGGGGCAGTGTGTGTGTGGTGCACTCTCTGCGGGTAAGATGCTCAGTTCTCTGTTTTTTTATATATTATGCTGTCGATGGTCGGGTGAGGTGTACTGATTTGTTTTCTCCCGGCTGTCGCTGCTAGAGTCTGGGGTGTGCGCTTCCTCCTCCTGCCTCGGTGACATCTCTGATCCTGCTCTCCGTACGCGGCCGTCACGCGCCGCTGTGAGCCTTGCTGCTGTCCTGGCTCTTTATGTGTCCTGGCTCTTTATGTGTCCTGGCTATTTCTGTGTCCGGGCTCTTCCTTTTGGCCTGGGTTTTGTTTTCTTTTTTTAGTTCATCTTGGCTTCGGCGTTGTTTCGGCTCATGGCTGACCCCCTCTCGTCCATTCTGCGGGGGTAACTGTCCTCCGTGTGGCTCTTCGTGGGACTCCAGCCGCTTTGACTCGGCGCTCCGGGTCGGCCTGCATTTGACTCTCCGATCCGGTCCTGTTGACTGCAGTCAAAGGCTGTGGCAACACAGCCTAGCCAAAAGTTGCCAGCGTGCGCCCAGAGGGGCGTCCTAACTTTTATTGCCACAGAGCCACACCCACCAAGACTGTTTTAAATTAGAGTGGCAGACATTTATTGATTATTTTTGGATTATTATTGTGTCTCAGTGTTATATTGGATTTATTGTTTGAATTTATTTGTTATTTCTTTTCATTGGATTATTATTGCTTGAGTTTCTGTTATATCGGATTAATTGTTTAGAAATATTTCTTTTCTTGATTTTGATAATTTGCGATTTAGTATAGTTTCTTTTGGCTTTGGGGTGTTATTTTTGATTATGTTGTGTGTGAGGACTGCCTTGATTTTATGGTTTTAATATTGTTTTCTTCCTGTTGACAGGTGCTGAGGCCCAGAGCGGCAGCGGTTCCCCTGGTGGTGGTTCCTTTTTCACGTTTTGGTTTGCAGTGTCACGGGTGAAGTGTAGTTTTGGATCCCTCCTTTTTTTGTTACCGCTGTCGTGGTAAGCCCCAGCCCTGTCCCTTATTTCCTTTAAGTGGCTCCTCACATCATTTCAACATCTTTTATGTTGATTCATTTAGTCTGTTACTCAGTTAAAAATAATTGTTTAATAAAATATATTTTTATAATTGGAAATCACGCTCTCGTCCTGTGGAGTTATTTTGACCTGCGTGCCTTGTTTCAAATCGAAAACTGGTAACTTATGAAGTCCTGTTATATCCTGGGGTGAAAGCCCCCAGGTGGCGTTGTCAGCAACCTTTTGATTCCGCTCGCCTTGCCACACATTCATTACATGCTATACACAGACAAGATGCTTCACAGCTCTTATTTTTAGGTGGTGGAGTCACCAACCTTCCTCCTACCTGCATCACGCGAGTCCGCTGGGTGTTAGGGAATGCATCGTGGTCTTTTTTGTATCATGTATAGCCCGGTGATAAGCCTCTGTGACAGGTTGCTATTAAAACTGTCTGAACTGCTTGTCCCTGAACACCTGGCTGTGCAGCGCCGACGTCCTGTAGTAAAGAGACAAAAAAAGCTCACTAGTCGACACTGTTGACTTGATAATACTGTAAGTCAGCAATGTCATCGTCTGAGTTCACAGTTGTCTTTGACCTAAAATATTCAACTACACTAAGGGGCTGTTTACACAGCAAGGAATCTTGCATGAAACATTACACTTTTGTTGTGGTTTGGCCTTTCGTTCACATGACAACAGCTTTTTTTCAGTAATACATGATCACTGTGTTGTTTGCATTTGATTTTATTGTTGTTTATTTGCTGCCTTGATTTTATCTTTTGCTTTTCTGGAAAACACTTTGTAAACTTGTTAAGAAAAGTGCTACATAAATATAGTTTATTATTATTATTATTGTAGTAGTAGTATTATTATTCCAAAGTTACCGACAACTACTGGCCTGGCATGCATATTACAGCATTTTTGGCTGTTTTTGTAGTCGCGTATACACTAGTATCGTTTTCATAATGTTATTATAAGAATGCAGGTTTTTTTATGCAAAGGAAAGACTTTCCCATTTTTAGCGGGGTCGTTCTCATCTAAATGTGGCCCTAAAACACTTTGTGTGAGTGCGGTGCCACAAAATTTGCTTTTGATCCAGTACGAAATAATAAATCACAGAAATCGATAGTGATACTTTTTCATTATGAACAGCAGCTAATGTATCATGTAGGAGCGAGCCATGTGTCATCATTTATGAGGTGACTGTATTATTGATATGCTGCTTGTGACTGTGCATGTGAACATCATGCATTATTTTATCAAGAGAATCTGTTCGCAGCAGCACAGAGACACAGACTGTCTGACATGTTTAAAGATTTAAGCTGCGGTAGGCAGAAATCTGAAAAAGGCTGAATTTGAAAATAGACCCTCCTTCTGCAGCTCTCCCCTCTTTATGCTAAACCTCGTCCACCACGTGACTATGAGCACATGCTTCGTACAGTGTCTCAGTGATTTATTTGTTCTTACATTTTTTTCTGTCTCTGAAACACTTCGTTGATATTGACACGTGTTTAATTGCGCTCATTGTCAGACTCACTTTTGAACTTTTTTCTTTGTCAGTAAGTCCATCTTCCTTTCTTGGGATGCTTTACAGTGCAGGCAGTTGTTGCTGTTGCTGAAATAGAAACATTTTCTGCAGGATTCTCTGCCTTTGAATCAGACTTTCTCTGAACGGACGTGCATCTGCATTTATAGAACAACCAAAAGGGACACCTGCTCTCTGAAATGACCTGTGATTGGCCAAAGTCTTACGTAACATGATTTTTTAAAGCCTGAAAACAGAGCCACGAAGGTGCAGAAGTCTTGTTTCCACTCAGTCCACCTGAATAAACTATCTCAAGTTTATGATGGGATTTTTTACGCCCAAGTTAAACTGCCTACCCCAGCTTTAATGTCAAAGTTAATTCATTTCATGTTTAAGCAGACTACAGGTTATCATGCATTTATTGTCTTGAAACTTTTAGTTTTATTTTATATTGTGAAAATCTGTGGTATTTACATTGTTTATTATAGATTTTAGTCTTTAGATTTATATTGATAAAATAAAGGGCAAAATATGTTCATGACCAGAGAAAACTTTGTGTGATGTACATCTCGTTATTAACATTTAGCAGAGACAAACTATTTTATCCATGAATGTACGGTAAATGCATGCACATATCTAGCGGGGAAGCACATTGCATGAACCAAGTAGATTGTTCATGTGCCAAAAATGTGATTCAACATGATTTTTACTACTGACGCCAGTGTCGATGCTCAGCTGCAGCTACCACTGAGGACACTGAGGTCATGTCCTCTCTATTTTTTGCTTTATTTTCAGGGAATGCGGGGGCTTTAAGAGCCTGTGGGGACTTTACATTCAGCCATTAAAAATTAATACTTGGTGGATATTTTATAAGCTGATTCCTGCACTTTTTGGTCCCAATATATTTAAATCTGACTTATTTTAGAGAATGCAGAGAAAATTTTAGTCCTTGCAGTTTAAAGAGAGCTCAGCAACTAAATTAAAACGCTTTAGATAATAACATTAGGAGATTTAAAAAGAATACAAACAATATAATAACTTTAGTAACTATAATATGTATTACTCAAATATGAGAAACATGCACTTTACTTTTAAAATGGATTGGAAATGGATTAAATATAAATATATTCTAGAAAAACATACATGCAACCATATAGAATAATTCAGAAAGTCACACTGAGGGAGGCGATAACACGCTGCAGAAGTGCGACTTTATTACTGTTAATAATCGTCGTTGCTATCATTATCGTTGGCAATGTTCCACACACCTGAATGTTTTCAACTCTGACTTCTTGGTAATTTGACAAATCGTAACACACAGGGCTGTCTGGGGCTATCTATAGCAAGGTGCTGTAACCCATGACACCTCTCTCTGGCATTTGTCCAAAAGCAGGCCTGACTCTGAGCTGTAGCGAACAAACATTTTCCACATGCTTAAGTTTCTTCTGCTGAGGAAGTCTCCGTGGAGAGGAGTGAAGGGAAGCTGGAGGGAGTAGCGCCGGCGCTCAGGGACGCCCCTGCACCCCCTCACTACCATATAAGAGACTTTGAAACCTGATAGCAGCTTCTAAAAGTCGCTTCCTCGAGCTGTGAACATTCAAATACTCACTTCAATTTGTCTAGACATTAGCTCTAAGCCTCTGCCCCCTGTCCCCCCCCGTGCAGAGACCAGTAGTGCAGGGAGGTGATGGATAATAATTTGCAGTGGCATTTAGAGCCGAGGTCAACTCTTACCATGGCAGAAATTAATTGATCCTTTCCTGCTGGGATAATCATGTGATCAGCCTTTGTGAATTTGTAACACACATAACTGGAAAGAAAACGGCCATAAACAGTGTATCATATAGTGAAAAAACAAACAAACCAAAAACGACAACTACAAAAAACTTTTCTCAGTTATTTTCTCAACTGTGAAACAAAGTTATCTGGAGATTTTCTGTATTTTTAGCGTCATTTTCACACAACTATTGTAGGACAATTTTGAAGATTAATATGGCTGGGCAGATGCATTTAAAGAGACAGTTTCACTGGGACCCTGTTTTCCTTTGTTTTTGTGTCTAAGTGACTAAATGGGAACGATAATTTTGGAAACTGGTCCAGTATTGAGCAAGAGGGCCGCAACCGGCAGTGGCCAGAGAACTATACAATTTAAGAGATTTATAGAAATCATTCTCCTTTTTTCTTTTTTTTTTCTTTTTTAATTTTCTCAGATCATTTTCTTGTTCTTTCCTTCTTTAATTTTTCTTTCACATTTTTGTTTTGTTGTTGTTTTTGTGATTTTCAATACTGAACACGTTTAAAAAAAATGTTTTTTTCAATTAGTCAGTTAAACAAAAATGTGGTAAAATATGGTCCAGTTTGCAAAATACCAAACTTACCTTTTAAAGTGATTAGTGATGTTAATAAAATAGATAAATAATATGCTATGTAGAATTTGCAGCCAAGTATATGCAATAGCTGCTAATTACAACAGAGGGGATCAAGTTTTGAAGCAAGGTCATATCTTAAGTGGTTGGAGTTGTGGTGAGAACTAAAACCTGAGGATGGCAGTTAAGCTATTTCCTCTGTTACATTGGCAGCATCTGTGAAATGCTCAAGACCTCTTCTAAAGGTTTGTGAACCAGTTATAACCAGCTCCGCCCATCATACAAGTCTGTCTGCAGACAGCTGGTGCAACGTTACAGCAGCATTCACACGCACCGCATGTCACTCAGAAAACTGTTATTCCACATTTTCAATATTAAATTTATAAAGGCTTAAAAAAAAGAAAGAAAAATGCGATTGATAGGATTTCCATTCATGAGAAACACAACATTTTTTTTTGCTCTGTGTGCGTCAGTCTTGTTCAGGAGGGCAAAAGTTCAGTGATGTAAATAGCTGCGTTTCTGGCAACCATGTGACTTTTCAGTGGCATTTCAAGAGAGAGGTTATGTTTAGTGGCTTTGCCCTCTCAGCTGGTCACACAGAACCTCCTCAGTGGTTGAATTTTATTGGTGTATCTAGTTTGAATGTAAAGGGCAAGCAATGACGTGTCACATGATGGACATGCGGGTCAACGGGGAACACGAGAAGGACCATTACGTCAAGATCTCCACTTTATTATGAAAATGTTTGTTTTTCAAATCAGTTACTAAAGTCTCTGGTCTAACTTGAGGTTATATTGCAACATAAAGTTTGACGTAAGCAGACAAATAAACAACACATGCCAAAAAGAAATCATGTGCTATTCCTGTTTGCTGTTGTTTATTTGCCCTGCAGGACATCCAGAACCAAAACAACAAGATCCACAGAAAACTGATGCATGTAACAGCTTGCAATATCCGTAAATAGGAAAATAGCTGAGTCTCTTGTGAGTTTAGTCTCACTTTTCTGTCAATATGTGTCTCTGAACCCTCTGAAACCTCAGCAAATTGGCTTGATTTTTTAAAAAACATGGAAAGAAGCAACTAAAGAAAAAAGTACCCAAAAATTGGCAAAAAATAAGTAAAAATTCTAAGAAAATTACCTGAGAATTTGCACTCAAGAAAACGAAACTAAAAAGGAAATAACTTGAAAAAATGCTGTCATATTATGATAATTATGTAAAATATTTTGAATGTGATTAATATAATAATTATATATTACATTATTAATAATATAATGATATCTAATATAATTGTTCCCTAGCTTTTTACTTTTCCCCCCTAGAAAATGTCTCTTGTTTTTCTTTTTTTTTTAAAGAATTTTCTGAATCAGTACATTTCTTGCAATTAATTTCTGTCCAAGTTGCTCATTACTTTTTTCTCCATGTGATCGAATGTAATTGAACCAATTTGTTCTTTTATAAAATTTTAGAAAATTTAATTTTTTTCTACCTTTTTCTTTAAATAATTTTTCTAAGACAATTAATTTGTTGCAGTTTATTGAACATTTCTTTCCAAGTTGCTCATTGCTTTTTTTCTCCATGTGTTTGAAGGAAATCGAACCCATTTGCTCCGGTTTCGAAGGCTCTAATACTTGTGAAAGGTGTCTGAGAGCATCACAACAAAAGTGACGTTTATCCAGGTTTCAAAGGGGTTGAGTGTTTATGTGGGAAGACATAGGTCTCAGAGGGAACATTTGGGTTGTCAACATTTTTATGAGGGGTGGGTGCGGTGTCAGTCGGCATGTGACTGCACAGTGGGAGGACTCATTTCTAAGCTGAAGTCACTGGATATTAGGCCCTAAAATAGCCCTACAGAGGGTATATAGGGGTCCTCTCCCACTTTCCCCCATCAGACAACGGTTTTGTGCAACTGCAAACACACTGTGCAAAAGATCATTTCAAATTCAAGTGGGAGAAATTCACAGCAGGAGAAAAAAAGAGGACCATAAAAGCTAAAGAAGGGGATTTGAGATTTGTAAAGTGCTTGTATTCAGCAGGAGGTTCTCCAGCTGGGAACTAAAAGGAAAAGAAGCAAGCGAGGAGGCAACTAAAAGGACGCAGGGCGAAGGATATTGCTCTTTTATTGGATTGCTTGGATTTCTCGGTTTTCCTCCTCCTGGGCTGACAGCAGAGGAGGAGGCCAAGCCGCTGCCGCCGCAGGGATGAAGTACAACTACCATATACCAGTGTCAACGTACACACGCAGCTCACAGTACACGCCAACATATCACACACCCACCTACTACACCCCCTCACATTACACACCAACTACACCGCACTACACGTCCTCATACACCTCCCCGACAAAGTACAGCTCAACACAGTACAGCTCGACACACTACACCCCGTCACAGTACACGTCCACTTACAAGGCGGCATCGACCTACATCCCCTCGTACAGCAAAGGGTCACGATACAGTTCAACTCAGCGCACACAAGCGCAGGAGAAACCTGCACCTGTCATACCTGTCGCACCTGCAAAGAGAACTGTGCACTTCCCCAATGACATCGTCTTCCAGGATATTGTGAGGCGAGGAGATTTGGAGCAGATTGGTCGGTTCATGAGAGCGAGGAAGGTCCGTGTGGATACGCTCTTCCACTCAGGTGAGCAAAGTCGCCGCTTTTTTCGTCACAATGTGCAGCAAATTTGATTTGATATTAGAAATAATGCCGACCAATGAGGGTTCGAAACTGTTATGATGTCAGCTGACGATGTTTGTACTGACTGACGTGTGCAGGTATGGCAGCACTGCATGAAGCCGTGCTAACAGGAAACATGGAGGTGGTGAAGCTGCTGGTGAAATACGGAGCTGATGTTCACCAGAGAGACGAAGACGGCTGGACGCCACTTCACATGGCCTGCAGTGACGGCTACCCAGAAATTGCCAGGTAGCACATGACCTTCTAACCTTTTTGACCAATCATGCTTACTTTTTCCGCACACTGATCGCAAAGAGTAAAGCATGAAAGACTTAATCATTTGCTGCATGTTTCTCAGCAGTAAAATAAAAGTTAGTTTTAGTATTGAGCAGATTGACATGTATGTGAAACTACAATCAAACTCTGCACATTTTCCAAGAAATCTGCTCACCTCAAATATCCCTTGTAGAGTAATATGAAGTGAAGGGATCATAATAACCTTACTAAGACAGGGATTATCTGGATATGATGCAACAACAGAGTGTCAGGGCCCAGTCGAAAAACAAACAGGATTTAAAGACTATAGTCTGGACTTTATTCTCATTAAATTATGTGTATTCTCGTAAACTATGATTTGGGTTTTTTTTAAATAGTATGGCTTTATTCTTATTAAATCACAACTTTATTTTCGTAAAATTGTGATTTTTTTTCTTTATTCTCATTAAATTACTACTTTGTTCTTGTAAATTACAATTTTTATGATGAAACAGTATGACTTTCTTTTCATTACATTACGACTTTGTTCCCGCAATATTTTGTTCTTGAAATAGTGATGACCTTACTCTCATTAAATTATGACTTTAATTTCAGCATATTACTTTTCTCGAAACTTTGACTTTTATTCTTGTAACATTATGACTTTACCTCCAAATCTTAGATTTTTTTTTTCTCAGT
Organism: Plectropomus leopardus; assembly: GCF_008729295.1. Taxonomy (NCBI): domain Eukaryota; kingdom Metazoa; phylum Chordata; class Actinopteri; order Perciformes; family Serranidae; genus Plectropomus; species Plectropomus leopardus. Next base: position 23,087,340 of record NC_056479.1, on the reverse strand, counting down.
GTAGCATTAATATTTCATCGTAGGTGGTTTGGCTCTGAACAAAGACAGTAGGCAGTGAACAACACCCCTGAAACTGTGACATAATTCACCACAAAACACAGGAATACAGAATACTGCAGATTAAAATATGGGTGAAGCACTGGAGAATGTATTGTGTTAAATGTTTTTTTGATTATGAAATGTCTTTTTTAAATATCTGAGAGCCTCTGTTTGACAGTAAGCTGCTTCTGTCTCTGCTCAGGTATCTGCTGTCGATGGGAGCGAGCACAGAGGCCGAGAACGAAAGCGGAGAGAAGCCTGCAGACCTCATCGACCCAGACTGCACAGAGCTGCTCAAACTGTTCGAGACGGGCTGCGTGTGATCAGGCACTAAATGTACCCAAAGAGAGAACAGACAGCTGAGCAGACACCGATAAAACACATTTAACAGCATGAAACAGTGCAATACCGAACAAACTTGTTACAGGGTAGAAGAACATAGTTCGGGCCTGTTACTGATCCTGTAAAGCAAGGCGGAGGTGCTGTTTGTTTCTCTTTTTTTAAATTATTATAATTACAGCTTCAAAGTAATACTCCATAAGGCTGTATTTATATTTCTGTTTATGTTATTTTATTTAACTTTCATTTTTGCATTTGTGTATTTTTCATACTGCCGGTGAGTATGAAGCAAATATCTCCCTCTCTTCATCTTTAATACCAACAATGGTCCAGTGAAGAAAAATTAGATTAATATATATCTTTTATATCTTTAGCATTTCAGTATCAGCAAGTATTCTTTCAACTGTGCTAATATTAAACAGTTACTTTTTAAGTAGCTGGTTACACTCTGTTTACTGTGTATTGAATTTACAACACAGAATTTGGGCCGAGATGTTTGTGTTTTACAGTCTGAGTTATGAATCCTCACTGCTGGGCAGAAAGAGGATCATCCATATTAATAATTGATACTTCATTGATGGTCAGAAATCATAAAACATTAAGTTCATGCTGTAGAGGCACTTTTACCGCTGCTTTTTTTTCGCTTATGTATTGCTGTTGTTTTCTGTAGTAGAAGTATGAATGTCAGCAATGAAAGTCTTATAATTTTCTCCTTGATAATTATTTTTGTACGTTTTCATAAATAAAGACGCCTTTTATAAATTAGTTGCCGTTGTGTAGTCTGTGAATGAAAAGTGAACACATCGGCATTTTCATCACCATCACTGCAGCGTGAAGCTCTGTTACCTGGGATATGCATGCCCTTAACTTTAGCCAGGTTTTGCTGCTGCTGTCACATTATTTGTAAATGATAACAAAAATATATATACTCATATTTCTGGTAATGTATCCAGGCATGAAGGGAAAATGGAAATACAGTAGCAATTGTAGTACCAATGAAAAAATAACTGTAATGTTTTATTTTTATTAGAGAAGACAGATATACATATATATATTTAAATTATGACAAATTAAGTGGAAAAAAATATGTTGTAAATCAACTAGTGTACTAAATGTTGGTGTATTTATTCATTTTCAAAAATATATCACATCAGTAGATAAGGAGCGCCTGTTATTATTATTATTATTTATCATTATTATTATTATTATTATTATTATTATTATTATTATTATTATTATTGACTTTATTATTATAAATTCTTTATAGTTTGATAGTTGTGAGTTTATAGAAGTGAGAGCATAGATCCATTTTCAGCCATCCTGTATGTATAAACATTGTTAATATAGTACAGGATTTCCTGAGATGTGCATGCTCCTTATATGGTGTGGTATAATGATTGGGAATGTAAATACAGTACCCATAACAGTAAGAAAAAACTGCCATGTTTTACTTTTATTAAAGAAGATGGATTTATTTATTTATACATTGTTTTAAAGAAAGTAATGGGAAAGTAAGTGGAATTATTTTTATAATATTTTTATAGTGTTATACCAGTGGATATGAACTGTCTTGTTGTTGTTGTTATTATAATAATTATAATAATGATAATTGCAGTCTGTGTTATTGGTTTGTTCTTCGTGAAGTTTCTCTGGGTGCACGAAAAGTGGCGTATAAAGAATTGGTATTATTATTATTATTATTATTATTATTAGTAGTAGTAGTAGTAGTAGTAGTAGTAGAAGTAGTAGTATTGGCTGCAAAATTAAATGTATACTGCGGTTGTGAGAGCATAGATGTATAATAAAGAAAGATGAGAGCCGTTTTTACTTCCGTGTCTTTTTCCCGGAAATGATTGGTTGGCATTGGCAACGTTTTAGCCAGGTCTAACGGGCGTACACAGTCTCTGAATAAAGAAACCGAAAGGAAGGGTTACGAAAAGGTTTGTTAAATATTTAAACAGTGTGTCCTTTGCTGTGCACCTTGAAAATTTTGTAACTGCGCTAAGTGTCTTTCTAACAAATATTTTGGAGCAGTAACGGTAGCAAAATATTAGCTAATGAAGCTAACGTTACGACAAGACAATGTAAATCGCTAGCTTGCTAGCTGGCTAAAGTTAGCTGAAATTATTGTGTCAGCAAATCTTTAGGTAGCTGTCCAGGACATAGCTATAGGGGGACACGTGTCCCGATAAACAGACACATATGTAGAGAAAATAAATAGTCTTGTTCGTGTGATTTCACCAGCGGTTAATGTACTGGGTCTGGCTTAGTAGCCTGCTGCTAACAACACTGAAGCTACTGAAGTAAGAACGTAAACAAAAGCCCCTTGGCTTGCTAACGTCAATATTTGCTCACTTTTTTCCAGATGCACAGCGTACCGTAGCTATATAGAAATTATATTACGTTAGAAACTGTGAGCTAACAACCCCGGTAATGTTACTTTACTTGTCATAAGTCTTCAGATGCTATAGTTTATTGTTATTGACTAATAAATAGCTAGCAAAATTAACTGTGGGCTAACTTAACCAGCAGTGTCACTAGTTAACTGTTTCAGATAGTCTGTTTGGAGGTAAATATTGGCATGTGTTATGTTGTTTCGAAACTGTCTTCTTAGATCATGTGGAGATGCTAACATGCCACTGTTGTTTATTGTAAGAATTCAGCTGAGGACTTCTGAAGCTTTTTATTTTTCAAATCCACTCACCATAGAGGAGCGAGGAGCGAGTACAGACTGCAAACAGAATGACCAGGTCTGTAACAAGTTGTGGCAATTTAGTGCTGATGCACAAGTACAAATTCAAAGGTGTTAATGTAATTTATGTAAATGAAACTCTAGTTATGTACTTGCTTTGTGCTTGAGACACAGTAGAATATTATTTTGAAGTTTTGAGTAAACAATGATCAAAAGACTTACAAAATGACTGTCTACTGTGCTGCTAATTTTGCTGTTTTTATTATTGTGAAGCTCATCTGCTCCCAGGATGGTGAATAGTTACAAGAGGACTTCAAGCCCCCGATCCCCTACTAACAGTGGGGAGCTCTTCACCCCGGCACATGAGGAAAATGTGCGCTTTATACATGATAGTAAGTACACCTTCTAACACTGATATGTTCAGTTTATTTCAAAACAATCTGAACATTTATTGTTACCTATCAGAAAAAAATGATTTCTCAGAACTAATTGTGTTGTCCAGGTTTAGATTTAGGGTGTTTATTTCCTGTATACTATTGGCATTTGCAGAAACAACAACAGAAAAATAAACGTTGGCCTGTTTAGATCTGTCATGTAGAAATCTCTGAAACCCCTTTATTCTTTCTTCACATCCTTTTTCACTACACTTAATTTAGGTGGGTGATTATTGATTGGTCTATTCATCTATCACAGGCACCTCCTTATTTTTTATAGCTACTGATACAATACAATTACTTCAGCTGAAGCTCAGCAGTAAACCAATCGCGGCCCCAGAGATTAATGCAGGCACTGAAGTGAACTGAAGAAGTACACTATTTGCTTTTCGTCAAAAACCCCGATCAAATATTTAAAAGTGGAGCCTGTGATATTTATCCAATGCACTTTTTTGGCCATATGTAGTGAATATCTCCTTTCAGTCTGCCAGCTGTCCGTTCTGTGTGCGCGCTGAAAACACTGTCCTGACTCTGTAAATGGGAAACCAACAAAGTGGCTCGGACAGAGACATACAACACTGGCGTGCTGTGCTCGTGCACGGGACATGGGAAAGGCCATGGATGTTCAAAGAGGGAGTGGGATGGTAAAACTCAGCCTCTGAAGGAGCACATGAAGGGAGGGGTGTATTTGTTTGGGTGTTGAGTTCAAATATCAACAACCTCTCTCGACTGCACCTTTAAGCAGAAATTCCTTTTGGTCACTTTTGCCATTAACTGTAGAATACCATAAAAGTTGAATATGTGCATCTGTTACAGTAATTTATATAGAAGGTTATTCCAAACATAACATTGTAACACAGTGGACTCACTTCATTAAACAGTTTATATGCCCAATGTAATGTGAGGACATGAATTGTAAATAATAATGGCATTACAACAGTTCCACCTGTCAGCCATCTTTCCCTCTCCGCTGTACAAGAAGCCACACGAAACACTCTCATTCTCGACAATGAGTGAAACTCAGTGATTAATCTGTTTTCATTGTTTGCAAAGCTGAAGGAACCACACCTTGTTTATTGTGGATTTCAAAGGTGCCCTGTGGAGTTCTGTTGTGTTACTCACCAAATCTCGTCACTGTTTCCATTGTGTCATTACAGCGAGATTCTGTGAGTAACACCAAATCTCATTGTGTGAGTCCTTGAGCTCTAACAGATGTGTTGACAACATTTCTGTCCTCAAAAAACTTTTGTATCTTGGCGTGTTACTGCCACCTGTAGATCAGTGGGATAATGTGAAACCATTAGTTTGACAAAGCATCTCATCACCTGTGAGTGCACGCTTGCACGTGAGTCCTTCTGCACAGGACAAATAATGACACAGACACCCACATGCCAAAACGTTATAACTAGGTCTACACACCTTATTTGATTTCACCCTTCTTGTGTGGGTACTCCTTTATCATTGCCAAAGCTTCCTCTGATGATGGATAATGCCCACAGCTGCTGCTTTATTATGTAGCCACATTTTCTTTGCAACAACTCACAAAGAAAACTCTGGTCTCACTTTTTGCCATATTTGTCATACTTTCTGTACCGAGGCAACCAATCACAGAGTAGACAATCTGCCTCCTTTTTACATCAGCACACACATGGCCAGTGTGCATAAATGATCATGAACAGAGATTATACAGTGCTAAAGTTCTTGCGTGTACGGAGATCTTTTCTCTCTTAAAGTGCAGTTTTTAAATGAAATTATAACAGTGTGCACTATATTCCCAAGAATTGTTTTGAGGCTCAGTGGTGCAGACCGAAAATGAATGACTTATCGGCGTGGTTAGCTTTAGTCCGATGGCACAGGGGATAAGTAATTTAATTATCTGCGTTCAAACCTTTTTTCACGCTGTATATTAAAAACTTAAAACGAAGTGAACACAACAAGGAGAGGATGTCTGAACAAGCTGTATATATTTACAAAATAGTAGTACATCATGAGCAAAGTGTGTATAATTCACCTCTTCACTTAATCTTTCTTGGCTTTGAGAAACATTTCACCACAGCATAATTCTCCTTTCCCATTTGCCTCCTGGCTCAGTTGAGAAAAAAGTGAATATATTTGGCTGTGAGTTACACAGTTTTTTTTTATTTTTGGATGATGGTACTGTGGTCGTTAAGCAAATTTATGATCGTCCTTGCCTTTTCCTCGCTGCAGTGATTTAAACCTGAAATCCCCTATTCTGGCAGTGAGAGTAAAAACAACAACACTTTCGACATGATATACATCTATTAAATGAAAATAAATTAAAAACTGAGGGAATTCATTGTCAGAGAACCTTTATTTTTCAACAGAAACAGTAAAGTTTGAGTAAAACAGATTTGTATTTGTCTTCATTTCTGATGAAGACATTGAAACTGTAGTGAAAGGTGGTACAGTGTCATTATAAGTATCAAAAGATCATTTTCCCTGTATATATTTGCTAAAAACTGTGTGCGCAGCGCAGAAAAAAATCAGCTAGACTTCTTTTCTCTAGATGCTCCGCAGCTGATTATGGATGCTCTAATAACATGGGCAAAAAAATACAACGGGTTATGCGATGCACACTTGCTGCTCACGCATGCAGTGTGTGAAACTGTTAAATATGTCTCACCGTCTTTAAGTTGAACCTCCTCTTCAGTCTGCCTTGTCCTGCTATTATTACTAATCTACAGGGAGGGATAAGGTTTTCTAAATGTAACGAAAGCACTGTTGTCTTTACTCTTTCGCAGCCTGGCAGTGTGTGCTCAGAGACATCAGATCAACACAAAATAGTGAACGTAATGACCGTGGACCACAGGAGTATGTGGAGAAGAACCCAAACCCCAACCTACATTGTAAGTTATAGTGTAATTTAGTAGTGAAGTGGATTTTAATTTTAGATCACTAAAGGTTAACAACTCTTTTCTGTCTGCCCTTGCAGCTTTTACACCAGTTGACCTGAGTGACCTCAAGAAACGCAACACACAGGACTCCAAGAAGTCCTAGTCTTTCTCATGATGGTCCAGTCGCTTCTTTCCACCCATTATCCTCGAGAACTTTTCCTCCATCAGCCAGAAAGTCAGCCCTGTTGGCCAGTCTAGCACAGAATGCCAATCTTGTTTCTCAACTCTGGACCATTGCAGCCCCATCTCTTTCTTTGCCCTCTACGACCGACTAAGAAGAAAAGAACCGGGACTCCAGGGAGCACGAATTCTCTCGTCTCTTGGTTCATGTTTTTTTCTAGTCACGAAATCTTCACATGTACATTCTTTATGTGGATGGGACTGATGCAAACTTTCATCAAAATTTGCTGACATCTGATGCTGAGGTACAAACTGTGGACACACTCCACAGGACACAAAAGACTGCAGTCTTAAATACAAACCTTGTTTTCTTTACTACTGCTACTTATATGACTTTGGAGGAAAATGCGAAAGGGCTGACTTCTATTTTTATTTTATTTTTTTTTAGTTTATTTTGGAGGATAGTTTGATCAGTAAATTGTAGAAATAATGAGATGGTCACATTGGATAAACACTTTACGGGCAAGTTTTGGAAGCCAAATGCAATGTAGAAGGCCAACATTTTTATTATAAATTTTCTTGCCCTCAAACGGACTTTACTAAGTAGAGACCTCCCCCAAGTACGCTGCCCTTGGTTAATCCCCATCCCCTAAGCCTTGAAACAAAATGTTGAATAAAGGACTTTTACAGTACTCCTGCTTGTATTGATCCTACATACATACTGTATCTTGAATTTTACACTGGTGGGAATTTCATAAAGCCAGACAGAGAATAAAAGATCATGCTTTTTTTCTGGTTTATACTAATTTTAGTGATTTTAGAGCTGTGGGAAGTAATTGTTTCCATTATCAATTACTTTCTTGATAACTGAGTAATCACTTAAGCCATACCTTATTAGAAAATATTAAACTGTTTCTTAGAATTCAATTTGCTTGTTTTGTCTGATTAGATATTTAGTTTAATCAGTGGTGGAGGAAGTACTCAGATTCTTTACTTTAGTAAAAGTACTTATACTATACTAAAAAAATGAAAATACCTATCACATAATATATGTAAAGTAAGGAAGTATACTTTGGAACATGTACTTTAAGTACTGAAAGTACCTAATCCAGAAAATACGTGCGTGTGTGTGTGTGTGTGTGTGTGTGTGTGTGTGTGTGTGTGAGTGTATATGCAGCTTATTCACTAATGCAGTACTTGTTTAGCAGTACTTACATTAACTTGTGTATTTTTATTTTTAACAAAACATAATTTTATAAACTTTTGCGATGCTTTGAACCCTTTAACAGTCACACTGAGAAATGCCTTTGCAAAAATTAAACATTATAGACCATAGAATATGTTAACGAAATGCATCAGTTTATTAAGAAAAAAGAATTTTCCTAGTATAATGCAGTGTAAAAAGTGCAAAACTCAATGTGATATAATAGAAATCTGAAAATAAATGTAACTTCAAACAATAAACATATAACAAACTGTAAAAAAGAAAATCGTTTATCATAATAAAAATTTAATCTGGTAAACAAACATTTTTTATAAAATATTTAAAAAAACAAATTGTCAATAAAAATGTGAAAATAAAATAAACAAAAATAAATACAAATAACAATTAAATCAAGTAACACAATCTGTTTCAGATGTGTTGTAGAAAAAATAAATAGTCAATATGCCAAAAATATAGTATAAAACGCTTGAACGTTTGTTGAAAATGCCTATATTCATCATTATTATTATTATAGGTTTAATTGTTTTTACAGAATTATTATAATTTCTAATCTTTTTTTACAGGTCATTTCATGTTTTGGATTTTTTAAAACCTTGTCTTTTCTTGTTTGCTTGTTTCGATTTTTTCTTGGCAAATTTTCTGGCAATTTCCTCGCATTTTTCACAGATTAATTTTTTTTTGTTGTTGCAGATTTATGTTCTGCCAATCGACTAATCACTCGATTGAAAATCTGAGCTTTTAAATCATCCATTCATATCATTGATATTGAGTAGTGCTATTGATACAATACATTTGTTTATGGTGTTTTGTGTCTTGGGGACGCATATTACGTGATGACGTAGAGTTTACGTACGGTACGTACGGAGCCCGCCTGCCTATATACAGCAGAGGCTTTTGTGTTGTCTTGTCGGAGCAGAGAGCGTTGAGCAAAGAAGGAGCAAGGAGAGGGACCAAACGAGTTTAGGGTGTATTTTTTTTATATTTTGTTCACAGTTTAGCATTACTAAGGCAGCATAATGGCCGATAAAATGGATATGTCTCTAGACGACATTATCAAGCAGAACAGGCAGCAGAGAGGTGGAGGCCGGGGTGGAAGAGGCCGAGGCCGCGGTGGCTCAGGCGGCGGCCGAGGAGGAGGCCCTGGGCGTCTTGGACCCGGCGGCGGAGGATTTGGAGGCCGAGGCGGCGGATCCGGCCCCATGAGGAACCGACAGAACCTGAATCGCGGTAGAGGCAGACCAACGCCTTACAGCAGGGTATGAGAAATTAGAGGAATGGGCAGAAAAAGGAAAACCCTTCGGCAAACCTGAAAATGCCTGGTTAACATCCTTCTATTCTCCGGCAGGCTTGCTAGCTAACCCTACTAGCCAGCTTGCTAGTCGGCGATTAAATGTTCGCTTTAACCGCTGAGTTGCCCTCCGGGGGAGCTCTATGGTTTGCGGTTAAGCATTAATGGAAGTTGTGTATGCATAATGTGTCCCCTCTCCCACAACAAATGTGTGTTACATCGTTTTTTTGTCAAGAGGAGGCTTCGGAGAGAGCGAGTGTGTGAGCCATGTTTTGGCTAACTAGCTAACGTTGGATCGTGAAGGCCTCAGCGGCGCCATTTTAAATTAGAGCTAGTCGTCAACGGTCAAAAGCAGCTTTTCCACCCCAAGTGTCAAAATGATGGTCAGAGGAAACCTCTTCATCGGGAAAATTCACCCGCAGATATTTTTTTCTACCATGTTTTTGGAGCATAGTTTTTTGTTCTTGTCCCGGGGCAGCGGCCTTTTGTTCGGGAGTGGCTGGCGGGTTTCACAACAAGGCCTTTTTGGTGGCTTTTCAACCAGTCTGGCTGTTACTTGCGGATGGATCAGTGGACTTCAACCACCCCGATAGTGTTCACATAAGGCACAGCTTCACTCCTTTAGTCTGAATGAGTATTTAAACGAGCCCAACAATCAAAATGGCGTGGCCTCAAAATGGACGCTCAGATAATCCACGCTCGCATAGCTGGCCCATATCTTAGTTGTTTTTCCAGATCCACCCTCCCCTTCATCTTATGGACACTTTCCCCTTCATGAAAGCCCTTTTCGTGGCTTGGTAAAGAACTTTTGGGCGGGCCAGGAAACACCAACGCTGGAGGCAACACTGCTTCAGATGGCGACCCCCTGAGTACCCGAGGATCATGGAGAGCCTTTGGTGGAGGCGCAGATGGCAAGAGAACAATGGGCGATATTTGGTAGCTAGCCCGGGTGGGCAAGTTGTTCAGGGGTTAGTTTAAAGTTTGTGGCTGGGTAACTAATATTGCTCAAGTTTGACATAGCCATTGAGTAAATGTACACATTTCAGCAAATGAATAGATGTCATACATTTATAAATTGTTTACATTATGTGGGTGTACATACAAGTGATTTGCAACACATCCCCTCGCTTTTATACAGTACTGTGAAAAAGACTTAGGCCGCCATAGTGTTGTTGTTGATGAAAAAAAACACTTCTGCTTGTCAAATTGTGTAGTTTTTGGCATTTTGAATGGAATAATGGTATTTGGACTTGGTCTTATAGTAGTATGGTATAGTATATAGTAGTAGTTCACTTCCAGTGAGTTAAACTGTCATAAAATGTGTATGTATTGCCCAACAAGGAAACGGAAAATGCCAAATACAGAATCGTGCAATCATACCTAAAGCTAGTTCAAACAATCAATTTTGAGCTTTGAATGCAGCCTGGTGTAAATAACTCAGAGGAATCGTACTGTAAATCTCACATTGTATGCCCAAGAGAGCTAGACATGCAGAGTTAAAGGGGCCACATTTAAATGTTTGCAACTGTTGAAGTTGTTTTATTTTGAAATATTTGCATTTGCATTTTAATGCTGTATACATATTACTTGTATGTCCTTGTTGTATTTTAGTGAAGAGACTGCTGAGAAATGAATATGTATGATTAACTTTGCTAAAGTAACACAGTTTGAGGTGGCCTGAGACCTTTGCACAGTACTGTAGTTCAGTTGTTTGTCCCGTGTATGTCCTCCTCTGTCTGAGCTGATTCACTTGCTTGTAGTGATGGGGTGGGCAGGGAACATTTGGGGAGCCTCTTGGGGGAGCTGTGCACCCTGGCCCTGTTGGAAGTGGAGCCCCTGCTTGCCCCAACACCCAGCCGTGTGGACTCTGTGATTGACAGAGGCAGGGGGATCCTGAAGTCAGCAGGTGCGTTGTCTTTCATCTGTTGCAGCCTAAACAGCTTCCCGATAAGTGGCAGCACGACATGTTTGACAACGGCTTCAGCGGCTTCAGTGGTGCTGCTGGAGGTGGCGGAGGAGCCGGTGTGGAAACTGGAGGGAAGCTCCTTGTCTCGAATCTCGACTTTGGGGTCTCAGATGCAGATATTCAGGTACTTGAGGTTATTTGCCTTAACCATTTTGTTTTGTTTTATTCTAATTATTTTTAATTGTGCATGTTTGTCAATGATTAGTGCACCAAGAATTTCTACTCAGAACTTTCTTTTTATCCTAGGAACTTTTTGCTGAATTTGGGACTCTGAAGAAAGCTGCAGTTCATTACGACCGATCAGGAAGAAGCTTAGGAACAGCAGATGTCCACTTTGAAAGGAGGGCAGATGCCTTAAAGGCCATGAAACAGTACAATGGAATCCCACTTGATGGTACGCCTTAAAATGCAAAATATATGCATCATGTCATGTTTTCAATTTTGGCCGAACATTGCTTTCACTACAACACTACTAAAACCTTAGAAATTGAATTAATCTGACAAAATTTACTGCTGCCGTGCACGAATTGTGAGGTTCATGGTGTTTTTGTCTCTACAGGGCGGCCCATGAACATACAACTCGTCACATCACAAATTGACACACAGAGGCGACCTATGCAGGGGTGAGTGTTCCCGCCTTTTCAAGCAACTTGACTCATAAACACCTTGGACACTGTGTGACGGGCAGTCTTGTTTCCAGTCTGAACAGAGGCGGAGGCATGAACAGAAATCGCGGGGGCGGCTTCAGAGGCATGCAGAGAGGCCGCGGAGGACGTGGTGCAGGCGGCGCCGGAGGAAGAGGTCGGGGTGGCCGCGGCGGTAGCAAGCAGCAGCTGTCAGCAGAAGAACTCGACGCCCAGTTAGATGCCTACAATGCCAGGGTGAGTTCAGCTGCTGATTCTGGGGGGTAAACCACAAAGCCAGTTCAGCCGAGCCAGGCTCTCTCTGACTGAGCCAACTCAACAAACCCTGCAGCCTCGCTCAGAGTTAACGGTACCACGAAGGTCTAACTTTCTTTGTTAACACGGGCTTTCTGCTACAAACTCAGTCAAATGACACACTGTTCACGTCATTCGGCACTTATAATCGCGTGCCGCTGAATTGCGCTGTCATGACGACAGAAAATGACATTTAGTAAATGCACGTTATGCTCGCTGTAATGAAAGAGATTATGTATTTGTATATATGTTTATGTAAAAACAGACTTCAGAAAATCAGAGCCAAGCATATCCAAAACATAAGAGGTGCTGATGGTATGATTTGAAGGAATTGTATTTGTGTATGGGATCTGTGGTTTTAAGGAAGCTTCTTCTAGAGCAGCTGTAGACAAACACATAAACAAAAAACACATTCAGCAGCTCAGTGAGAGAATACGGGCAAAATTATTGTGATAATGTTTATATTTTTGCCATATTGCCCAGCCCTAAGTGACGCTTCTCAAAGCTTTTCAGCTGATTTCAGGCTGAAACTCAGAACAAAACCTGATCTCAACCAGGTTTGCTCGATAAGTTACCATGGTGATCCAGCCAGGTTAAAAGAGCGCCACTGTCGTAGTACAGGAAACCCTGTCTTTAGACTCAACAGACCTCACTAAGGCACTAATCTCGCTTGGTAGTACACACCCCTGTTGTTACTGGCAATTAACTAATTGTGTTTTTGCAGCTGTCTAATTTCACCCTTGTTTTGTTTTCTCAGATGGACACCAGCTAAAAAAAACGAAGCTCCTCGGTTGTTGTCCCTTCCTCTCTGCACAGAAGGGTGGTTGTTAGAAATGTGCAGAATATTTTACACTTGGTTGTCTTCTGATGTGATTGAAATTATTGTTCCAACCTCTTCTTTTAAATGCTCCGAAGTGTTTTTTACCAGTATTTTTTTTTCCTTTTTCTGATGAAAATGGTTTTGGCTGTAGGTTAATGTGAATTGGGTTTTCCCAGTTCTTTCTTCTACCCTGTAGTTTAAGACACTTGTAATAAAACCTACAGTGCATATTTACCAAATACTGTCTCTTTTATTCTCATATCTGCTCGTCCATCCAGATTAAAATGCCTTAAAATTCAAAGAAAGTCCTAACAATGATCAGTTTTGGGAAGGTTACTTTTGAAATTAAAAAGGTTACAGTGACTGTTAAAAACGTAATAAATTATGTAAAATGTACACAAGTGCATCAGTTTTGTGGTCCAATTGTCCAAAGATTTGCTTAAAGATGGCATTGTGGCAAGAGATGTACAGCAACACACTGAATGTCTTATCAACATATACAGCGGAAAACCAGGTGAGTGGTGTGTTTTTTTTCCTTCAAGTTCGAATAATGTGCAAAAACAAAATGGGTGTTATTCTATATGCTTTGCTTTCATTGGTGGTCTAATACTGAATGATGTCTGCAGGTGGAAGCCACCTGATGACATCATCTCCTGGCTGAAAGCTGCAGTCACAGGTATGTGACTGAAGGTGATGGCATCTTCAGTAGATGAGTCCACAGGTGATGCCTGTGTTGTCTGTAGCTGTTGTTGGTAATCAAACCTCTTTACTATGCTCTATGGATGTGTGATCCATTTTGGTGGGTTTTTTTGTAATGTTTATGAAATTTTGGCATGTGCAGTACACTGTAACCCACAGTGACTCAAGACCTTTTACTGGCACTTACAGGTCCAGCTTTTCCCCCACAGAAATCCAATATACCACTTCAAATACATTTACAAAATAAACAGCATTAAACATACACTAAAGCTTTTGAGGGCAGACTGATGGTGTTGTGAATAGATATTTGAAAATGTGAAACAAAACAAAATGCAATAACAAAAATGGATGATAACATATACACAATAGATCCCAAAAAGGAACAAGAAATTGCATCTTACAAGTTCAAGGAGTTATTTCCTACCTCTTCTCAGCTTATCAGTCAATAAGTGAACTTCATCTCTATTAATAAATATATAAATAGATATTTACACACACAGACTGACATATAGGCATCTCACCAATCTACCCATATAGCCTACACACTCATGCATATTCATGTATATATTGAACATAACATGCATACATGTGTGTATGCACCTGCACACAACCAAACACAATGCACAGTCCACAATGTTGGTTGTGGATGTCATACAGTGTGATAGACATGACGATCATCAAAGTCTTTCCTCATTCTTATATCTCTGTTAATAATAATAATAATAATAATAATGAGCTTAATTTGTATGGCACCTTTCATACAAGAAATGCAGCCCAACATGCTTTATAAATAACATGCACCAAGAGCGTTACGTGAAAACATAGAGGACATAGACACCAGCATGTATATTTTAAAAAAGGAACTGAATGCATACAATGCATCTTCACATGGATAGAACTCACATAATAATACTAATAAAAGTAAGTTAAAAAAATTGCATAATAATTGCAAAGAATGCACAACATAAAATAGAAAAAAATTGAGATAATATTAATTTTTAAAAAAGCTGAAAATAGTGTGAATACAATTAAGGAAAATCCAACATTTTAAAGAAGTGCAGCAGTGGCTAAGTGCAAAGCAGTTACGTCAAATGTCAAAATAGATTTTTTTTGTTAACTTTATCCGTCCATATAACTTGCTGGATGGGACATTTCCTGCAGCGGAGTAGCGTGAGTAGTTTCATAGCTGCACATGCTGCTTTGATGCACTGTCACGTCTTCACCACTAGATGTCATCATAATCTGTACGGTATTAACCATATACGGTCAACATACTGTCAAAGTTTGAGTCAGCCGGTTTTTGAAATGTACTTCTCTGTACCTGCATGCCTGTCATGTGACCTGAACCCGCCTCAGTGGATGAGGAACTTCTGCTGTTGCTCAGACTGAAGTGGGGTTTCTGCTCAGTGAGCCAAAATTAAAGTGAACAAAGTTTAACATGTCTGGGCCTCCGAAAGCGAGATTTATGAGTCTGTAGGTCTGCATGCCCACGCGTGTCGTTCTTCATACATTTAGCGCATTTTTCCCGGAAGCGTGTCTATAGACGCAAAAGTTTACGTTGCTAACAAAAACTGTTTCCGGTTAGGTTTTCATAGTTAAAGTTTTGGTTCAGTTTATTGTGTGTGTGTGTGCTTGTGCTTAGTGCTAATACTAGCTTTTGTTTTTCATTTGGTTCTGGAAAACTTAAATTGTTATTTATTTATATACATATTTTTTGGGGTCCTCAAAACATTTACATAGCAGTATTATCCACAGGTGGGTGGAAAATAATAAGCCATGTTTATATGAGTTTAAAGGTATTTAGATCCTTTACTCAAAGCAAAGTAAAAATATATAAGTTACTATAGTTTGGAGGGGGGGGGGGGGGGGGTATTTTGTATATACTTTTATTTATTTATTTATTAAAATTGCGAAAATACACCATTTATTACAGCCTGAAACTATAAAATGAGAAATTATTGCCTGATTTTCAAAGTTTTGATGGCCCTTGGACACATCATGTGCAACAAATGCTTCTCTCAAAAAAAGCTAAACTAAAAAAAAAAACATAACCAAATCTAAGCTTAAAATGTTGATATTTTATCAAAACAATTACTTTAATCAACTTGTTTCATTTAAAATTTGGCCCAAAATAACAGCCAACAACAAGAGTGAAGCCTTTCTTTAACACTAGGATTTCGTAGGACACTCTTCACCCCCTAAGCCCGAGTTCCCCAAGGTTCAGTTTTAAGTCCACTACTCTTCCTCTATACAACTATGACATCTATTACCCCCCAGCAACCATAGCCAAAATCTCGCAGCTCATAGACAACCTCTATCCAGCTCCAGATCACCCAGAATAGCAGGCGCCATTTTCACCAAAAACCCAGACGTACAGTCAAACAACGTCAACCTTACACTAAACAACCAAAAAGTAAATATCAGCAACACAGCATACTTTCTCAGAGTTACATTTCAAAGCAATATGACCTAGACCAAACACATCAACACCCTGGAACAAAAAGCAAACAATAGACTAAACCACCTCAAAGCCCTTTGCAGAAAGCATGGGGCATCACCCTCCACAGTCATAAGAGTCTACCTGGCAGACATCTGACCACTCTTTGAATACTCCCCCCCATCTGGATCACCATTTGCGACAACCAACTCCAAATCCTCCAAACCATTCAAAACAAAGCACTCAAACTGGCCCACATACTTCATCAGCAACCAACACATCTACACCATGACAGGCATCAAGACCATCAAACAAAGACACCAAACAATAGCACAGAAATATCTGAAGACCACCTCCAACAATCCCGCCATCCAGAAAACCACCCAGGAAACAGATCCAACAGCTGCCACCCCCTTTCACTCATCTTACAGCTCAGCCAGCCCCCCACAACCAATTAACCAGTCCAACACACAGAGTACTGTCCACCACTGCTGCTTAACTTCACGTACATAAACACACACACAACATAAATAACATACACTACACATAAGGTCTTCCCTCTCTCTTTATTTCTTTTCATTTCTCTCTTTTCTTTCTAATCTAACTCTTTTCTCTTGTTTCGTGCCTTAGTAACACATGTGTCCTCCAGCCTCCTGAGTCCTGAGTCCTTTTGCTCCTTCTGCCTCCACCAACAACGCACCAACGGTGGATAGAAAAGGGCAGAAAATCTGAACTATCCCAACAGGTTTGTGAACCTCTCTACGGCTCTCTATCAAGAGTTCATCGTCAACTTTTAATTTTGAAACATCAAAAGGTAAGTTTTAAAACCTACTGTCTAATTTATGGCGGGTTAGCGTGGTTCATGCATCTTTTCCCAGGTTACTTAAACCCCTTTTCACCAATGCACATGCACGCAGGCGTTTTAAACGCAGGTAAACGGAGGTGGGTGCACACTTATATACTGTATACCCCTGTAAAAATTTCTGGAAGGTATGAAGATTTTAGATACCGAGTATCCCAAGTGGAGATAGTTTTTTAGTGGCATCGCGTCCATTGTATTTGCTGGGCTAAAACTAACGTGTTCACCTGGGTGCTATGTTTGTGTATTTTTTATTTTATTTACTCTAACTATATGTTGTGTTCAATGTAATCGTGATGAAAGTGTTCACCTTTTTTGTTCTTCTTTTTGCAGTACCTCTTATTGTATGCACGCTGTTGTATGTAACCATGATATCTTTTTTTCTTCTGTGTCTTTACTAAAAGCCTTATGAGGGACAGAAAATTGGAAACTAGCAAAAGATATAATTTCTGTATCTGCAACATCAGTTACTTCCAACTTGTTTATACTATGTAAATTCACATTGTCCCTATTAAATAAACTGTATAATAATAATAATAATAATAATAATAATAATAATAAATAAACTTTATTACAGACTCAGTGGTCCAGATAAGAGCAAGACAACACATACAAAAAAGATATAAAAGACACATAGAAGTACCATACACAACATATTCACAATGCAATAAGATCACTTAAAAAAAAAAAAAAAAAAAAAAAGGCTGTATAAATAAAATAAATTAAAAAAAGGCTGATGTAAGTGACTACTGTGCAGTGAAAAATAGGCTTTTGGGAGGCTTGAGGGGAAATATGTGTTGCCTCAGGGAGGTTAAAAATAAAACAATATAAAAAAAAAAGTCACCCACCTGCTAATCCCCTCCTCGGACAAATAAAGAACAGTCCCTTAATATCATGTTTAATTAACAATTATTCATCGTACGTTGACTGACTTTAAAATCTGCTTTTATTTTGAAGGTCGCACGCCGGATGTGGTGCCCGGTCAGCGGCCGTTTAGCTCAGATTTTCCTCCGCCGCTTCACTTCACTCTCACCACCATTCACAAGAGACTGTCTGATCCGCCGGCGGTATAACGGTAAGAGTTGATGAAACACTCGCTAAACTCTTCCTTTAAAGTCGTTCATTTTTTAGCCGGTTAGCGTTCACTTCTGACGTGTTTTAGCGAAGTTAGCAAGTTTTTGGTCACTTGATACGAAAGTATTACCAAGTTAACGGTCACCCGTGAACGCGAGTTAATGAAATGTGTTTGCAAAGAGTCACTTCCTGGCAACTTCCTTTTTTTAAAATTACAGATTTTTATCATCGTTGCTGTAGTGTTGTTGTAAATCAAACTTTTAATTAAATCGATACATCGTTGTAAGTTGTTCGGCGGGCAGTTTGGATCAGAGGTGATCATCATTTCCGGGTGTTGAGCCTGACCTGAGCTGCCAGCGTTAGGTAACTTTTATTAATTGCATTTCATTGTTTACAATTTCTCGCACAATGAGTGGATGTGTTGAGCGGTGGACCAAAAGTTTATTTGAGAGAGTAATTCTTTAAAATGATTTCTGTCATGTGGAACATGAGGATATTTTTTTTGCCACTTCCTGAAACTAACTTGTCTCTTTTTGAATTGGCCTGGAGGGCACACACCTTAAAACAGCCACCATTTTGGCTCTTAATCTTATTTTAAAAAGGCTTTTACAGCCAAGTGCACATAGATTACATCTGCTTAGATTTTAAAGAGCTGCTAGTGACATGTCCCTTAATGTACTTTTTGTGTGTTGGTTAAGCTGTGTGCTCAGCTGAATGCCTGATAAGTGATTTTCTCTAAGAGATCATGCATCTGTGAATCCTCCCTGTTTTTTCCTGTGTGTGTTACAAGTAGCCCTCAGCGTTGTTTTTCCCCTGACCCTCTAGGACTCACTTTCAAATAACACATTTCTGCCGAGGCCATTTACATTTACTTTGTTTCAAACTGAGAATTTGCAGCCTTGCAGTGGCACCGGATGTCCCTTTTGCAGTTTTTGTTTTTTCCTGGTTTGACCTGGTTGAAATCGACAAGGCCCAAAGAGGAAGAATTAACTAAAGATGAACCAGCAGGCTTCATTTTCATTTTTGGTATTTCATTGACATCAGTATAAGCTGCAAATGTGTTTCAAGCAGCTCACAGTAAGGAGGACAAGGGTCAAAACCACTGAGCTGAACCGTCAAATGTACATACGAGCTCATATATAGAAAGTTAAGGTGTGTACATCCTGTTTAGGGAGCTGAAGAGACAAAATACTCTAAATCTGCTGGTTGCAGCTTCACAGTGCTACAGTTTTCAATTTGTCTATTTGATCTCATTCTTGTAGTACTTGCGATTTAGTCTTTTTGTGTTTTTTTGTACGTGTTGTGCAATGTTCGACCTCTCTGAGCCGCCCATGACCAAATCATGTCAGTATCCTCTTCTGTGTTCGTTTAGTGTCACAGGGGAATAGGTGCAGGGCCAGTGTGAGCCTATAATGATCAGCGCTTCTTTCTCACATTGTGTGGTCCTCTTCAGCCTAAACAGCCCCGCCCTCATGAGGACGTCCTCTCAGAAATGATGGCTTCAGTGCCAGAAAGGCCATGCATTTTTAATTTCTTACTCCTGATTTTTACCTTCTAACCCTTGAAACGTTGATAGATTTCAGTGTTCTTGTGCTTGCATCCCGACGCCTTTCACAAGTATTTAAACATTTGAACTTGAGCAAATTGGTTGGCAGGAAATGTCTCAGAAATTGCCAAAATAAAAGTGAAATGTTACAAGGAAATTACCTGAAAATTAGTGTCTATTATTAAAAGAGAATCTTCAGAAAAACATCAAGTAACTAGACATTTTATGAAGAAAACTACATGCTTATTATTATTATAATTATATATTTTAAAATTCAATCACAGAACTAAAAAAAAAAATGTTTATAGTTTTATTTTATATATTTTTTTCAAATAGGTCTTTTCCTGTAGTTTTTTTTTTTGCGTGTGCTAATTTCAGGTAGTTTTCTTGTAATTTTTTTCTAATTTCCTGGTAGTTTTTGGGTCATGACTTGTTTCTCATTTCCTTTTTTTAAATGTTTTTTTGAGAAATCAAGCCTATGCGCTCAGGTTTCAAAGGGTTAATCCCCCAGTTGGTTTAAAATTGGCACGCTTGTTGTTTCCACCCTTGAAGGGAACCTCCACACAGCTGTAATTTTGCATTATGAAGAGTCCGCCACCTCCACCGAGGCTGGTGCCCAGAAGAGGCAGACCCGAATCTGGGAATAAGCCCTGACCTTTCAGCTGGCACCTTGACTATCCCATTCACTCACAACTTCCTGCTGCTGCACGCAGGGATTTCTCACGGCTATTTTTAAAGCTTCCTATTTGTTCTGGTTCTTCCTGGGATAGAGTCAGGGTTTGTTTCTCTCTCTCTCTCGCAGCCACATCTCTCTGTGGCTCAGTTTCTTTGTGATCAGATTAGTCTTCTTTACTGATATAGCAGTTTGTGTGATAGACATCCGGCAAACTTTATCGTGGTTGTTAGAAGGCTCTCGGGCCGATAGCTTTCCACTTAATTATTGTCCACAAGCTTATCAAAGGTTTTCTTTCCTGCTGCTTCTCTAATTTTCATCAGTTTTATTCTACCCTCCTTCATTGTTCCTGTTGAGGTTGCGTTCCCCTCATTGCATCAGCTCTGCCATTGTGCACCACTTCCTCAAAACTTTGGTGTGAGTTGCACTACATCCTCAACCTGGTAGTACCCAGCATGATTTTTATCTACTCATATAGCATTTAGCCAGTGTCCTTTTGCATTAATATCATTGCTGCATCTTTTAAAAAAAGATTGGGTTGAGTTTAGCCTCGCAGGTGGAGCTTTGAGAAAATGAGTAGTGCTTCAGATTTGCACCGTGTGGTTAGGCGCTCAAGAGGATGTGAAATCATCTTGCCTAAAAAAGGAAGTTCGCAGTCATTTCTTGACAGTATAATAACAAAAAAGCCTGGTGCAGGTTTTGACATTTAAGGCAAATTTGCTTGAATAAAAGTAAACTGCTGCTATTTAGTCTCACGTTTCCGGTATGTTTTTAAAGGTTCGTATTGTACTTGGTTTAGTGATTAATTTTATTGTCTCCAAATGAAAAAATAAATCCACAGGTCTTCCAATCACAGCTTCACCATTTGCATTTGTTGTAATATTGTGCACTGTTATCCACTCAGGCAGCTGTCAATTAAAACCTAAATTGATGCAAATGTGAGAAAGTGGGAACGACAAATTAAAAATGATTACCAGGGCTGCTCCTCAAAAAAAAAGGTAAATTACACAAGAATATCAGTCCATCAAAATCAAGCGGCATAAGAAAATATTGTAACACTGAAGTAATGCAGTCATATGTTTTGTGAGTCTGTATCAATTTTTAAAAACTATTGATTTATGTTTTTTTTTACCGATGTAGTCAAATGTTAATCCCTTGCTTAGATTGCACGGAAAGTAGTGCTGTTGTTACAGAGACGGATAAATACAAATACAGACTTTTTTGTATGTAGTGTTATGCTCTAAACACCATGATAGTTTTCCTAAGATTAAATTAGGAAAAATTGTAATAAAAGACTTGCAGCATTGCAGTTTTGAAAATCATAATCAAGATATTGTGTTTTGTATAATATGACCAGATTCTTTGCATCAAACTCTATTCTTATGCATGACATTTTTTTACAAAATAAATGATATATGTATCGATGCTTTTGCTGCATTGAAACATTCCTGAAGGATGTACTAATTTCAGCTCCAGTTGCATTACAACAGTGTCAGAATCAGTTATTTACAACGACCTGAAGAGGGGTCAACAACCAAAATGTCGATTAGAATCAATTATTCTTTGATGAAAAACCGTGGAGGGTTTCACCTATACTTGATCAGCTTTTATCAAAGCCTCGTGATAAAGATACGCTGAAGTGTGGAGAGGCCGGGTGGATAAAGGGACAAATGCAAAGGTCTCTGTGCATGAAAGAGATGAACAGAGGCCGGAGATCAAAGTAGCCATAGATCTGCAGGACACATCATCAATAGAGAGACAAGCCAAGAGCTAAATGTCACTTCTTAAAGGTTGCCAATTCTCAGGTACTTTTAGTCAAGCAACTTTCATCTCCCGTTGCTGTCTCTGAGGAAAATGGTGTGCAGTAATTTAGAGTATTATTCATCAGCTGTAAGACTTCCACTTCTCAAATTATCCATTAAAGTGGCTTGAACTACAAAGCCTCTGTCAGGTTTCATGTTTTTGTGATGTCTGGCTGCCGTATGTCTGCTGCGCTCTAACCTTTGCCACATTGTTGAGAGACTGACCACCAACACCCCTGTATGATCAACGGCATCAGAGAGAGCGCAAAGATCATCAAACAATGCTTTCTTTTGTTTTTCATCCGCTATATATTAATCCTATCCAGCCTCAATTTATTAAAGACCAGATGTGATGCCAGAGATGCATCACTTTCCACAAATGACTGCTGACTAATATTTGTCCAAAAACTAGTTGGCTAAAGATGACCAACTAGTTAACTTATGTTTCAGTGTTATAATTAACTAGTCTAGTCAGGGTATTGTATCAGCTAACCCGCTGAAACCAAATTGGTTTGATCGTTGATTTCTTTGAAATTTACGCGGGGAAAAAGGCAATGACCAACTTGGCAGGAAATGTCCCACAAATTTCAAGAAATTGGTAAAAGGTGAAAGGAAAATGATCACAAAATTAGTCGACATAAAAAGCGTTGGGTGGGGTAAAAAGAACTATATTTATATATATACTATAATTTTATGTTTTAAATTATGTTATATAGAAAAAAAGGTATACATGTGGTTAAAAAAATCGACACCTTTTGGGTCATTTTCCTGTTTTTTAAAAATTTTTTTACTTTTTCTTGTGCTTATTTTTATGTCAACTTTTTTTTTTTTTCCTAATTACATGCTCGTTTTTAGGCCATGTCTTGTGAGGTTTCTCATTGCCTTCTCGGCATGTTTTGAAAGAAATCAAATCAATTTGCACAGTTTCAAAGGGTTAAAAAGGAATACCTCACCTGTGAAATGACCATTTGTGTATCAGTAAACTCATCATGCGTTATGTCGAATTCATGGAGGACACTTTTTTTTTTCTGCTCGTCTCCAAGATGAGCGGAGAATCCAGAAAAGGCAAACATTTTTCATGAATTGAAGTGAATGTCCATGTTCAACAACAGCAAAACTACATCAAAACATTCATTAGCAAACTCACACAACACGTGCGTATAGTTCATGTCTCATTTATCTTGTCATATTCTCAGTTCTTCTCAAATGTGCATTATTTACTAAAACTTATGAGGTAAAACACTTCCGCATAAATACACATCTCACACATGAACGAGAAGCGCCTGTGCGAGAGTGTGCATCTGAACTCCGCTTAACTGAATACATGAGCAGAGTTCAAACACACCGTTATCCGTAAAGTCAGTACTTCCAATGCACACGTGTTTTTCGCTAAAACATTCTGTTTAGAGCAAGTCACAACATGCACAGCTGAGGAGTGTGTCTGGGCAGGTGTGTGAGTTTGAGCCCTGCTGAAGAGGAGCTCGTGCGCATGCTCGGGCACGCTCAGGGGCTGCTGCTCCTGGATGGAAGTGTTGTATATTGTAACATTTTAGCCAAAATGCAGTGTTAGGTCAAATACTGCGCGTATGACTGGATAAATGAGACGTGGATTATACTGCACAAGTTGTGTGTGAGTTTGGAAACCATTTGTGCTGCCATCAGACACCTTTCTCAAGTGTTTTTTGAACCCTGAGCAAAGTTGGTTTGATTTTTTTCAGAAACACGAGAGAAAAAACAGCAATGTGCAATTCAACATGAAGTATCCCGCAAAGTGCAAGAAATTAGATTTAGATTTTTGACTGATTGATACACAAATGGGTGACGTGTAATGCAGCCTAAAAGATAAGGTAAAACATGTTATATAACCCACTTGCACAGTGATGCAGATAATGGTTAACCCCCCCCCACACACACACACACACACACACACACAGACACAGACACACACACACACACACACACACACACAGACACAGACTCACACACACACACACACACACACACACACAGACACACCTCCACTTCATAAAGCCAGCATCATTCCCACAGGGATTCCCCCTCGTTAATTGATTATCTTCAGTAACGTTCGATGACGCTGTCACAGTGAATCTTGATGTGTCACCACTGACACCTCCAAACACTTTCCTGTCCCTGAATGCCTCGTTAGCGTTAATCCCACTTTCTCTAATCTCACTGCTCAGCGGTGTTGCTAAGGAACAGGCCTAAGCTGCTGCCAAGCCCGGTGTGTTTTTGAAACTCTGCTGCTTAGCCCCCGTCAAGCTTTCAGATCAGCCTCCTGTAGCAGAGAGCTGCATGCAGGACGGTGCAGGTGAAGGTTAGGACACTGAGGTGAAGCGGTTGTTTGCATGATCTCATGACCTGTGTGTTGGCTGAACAATGAGAGGGCCTTTTCCTCTCAGATTAGCATGCAGCCAGTTAGTCACAGTGTGCATTGTTTGAGCAGAGTTAGCCAGACAGAGTGTGCATCATTATGAGGGTGGTGATGTCAATATTGTTTAAACTAATCCATTTTACTCAGTGAATGCATGGGCCTTTAATTTGCTGATCCAACAATTTCATTCTCAGTTAAGGTAGCATTTCTTCTTAATCCACCAATGCTTATGTTGGATGATATTGACATGGACAGACTGCAGGGAAGCTGCACTGGGTCATGAATACTAACTGTAGCTACACTGTACAAGGACCATTATGCAGCATGAATCAACACAGTGTTTGTAACTCTCAAAGTTCCATTTAAAATTGCTTCATAAAATGTACTGTTGTTTTGCAACTTCTGCATTTATTTTGGTCATTATATTTCTGATCATCTACTGCCACTGTTACCCACTCTCTCTTGGGATTTCAGTTATTTCCTATAATAGCACAAAGGCAATGATTGACATTTTATATTGATATAGAAATTACACGAGATATTTTACTAGAGGACTGTATGTATTTTTCTGCAAAACCCTTACAGGTGCAGCAGTTTTCAAATGTCTAAACACTAGCAGCAGTTCAGCGCGGGTTCCTGCATATCCTTAAAAGTCTTAAGGCATTGAATTCAACAGGCTAAAAAAAAAATATGTCCATATTAAAATGTCTTAAATCAATCTTTCAGAAGTCTTAGAAATAGTAAGAACAAGGAAATTAAGGTTTTATATATTGTTTTTTTTCATTGCATAGTAAAATCTCAAAATAGTTGGTAAAATTTTATTTTATTATTTTTTAACAATTGGCTGAAAGTCTCGCGTTAATGTCAGTTTTTAGCAGAAGCCCCTTACTTGTCTTTTATGCACTACATTTGTGTGAATTGTGCAGCTCTCCACCAAACGTATGTCTCGTAAGACCGAGCACTTCCTCTCTCTGCGACGGCTCGGTACGTGCGGTCACACAGCAGCCTCCTTGCAGACGAGTAGAGGAAGTAAGAAAACAACCTGTTCATTGATACTTCAAGAATGAAATGATGGCATCGCTGTGTTATCTGCTTTATTTTCCTGTCTCGTCCTCTCTCTGTGCAACGAGAGCTTCTCACTTACTCCATACGACCAGAAACACTGACACAACGCAGCTGATGAGCTATTGGCAGGAAAGGAATTTGTGCTTTTATGAGGGCACAGAGGCCCCATTTGGAAAAACGTTGCTGTGTTCTCAGTTCCTGCTTGGCTAATACCCAACTGTATATGGTTGACACAATAGAGCAGAGAAGGGTGTCAGATAGACAGGCAGAAAGACAAACCAGTTTTTGTGTGTTGTTTTGTGAAGAGTCTGTTTTTCAGTGGTGAGATTTATTGATATTTCTCAGATTGTAAAAAGTGTGCTTGAGTATGACTGACTCGTCTGATTTGTTAGCCTGTCTGTGTTGATTTTTGACCTTTAAAAAAAAAGGGAAATGCAAACTAAAAAGCAACTTGACTAAACTTAGAGACTATTTACACTGAGAAGAAGAAGTTTAGTTTAATTAGACCTTAATGGAGAAGCAGTTTGTTTATCACCATACGTCTTCCTCTTTCACTTGAGGACAGTGATTTTTTTTTTTTTCTGTACACAGATTTAGTCACCTCATTGATCTTCGTGGGTAGTCATTTAACATAACATTTGGATACAGTTTAAGTTTTTTCAGAGCAATAAACCTCTTCTGCAGTTGCTGGGCTTCCTGCTTGGTTGAATTCACTCATACAGGAAGTTGGCTTCTTTCAACATGCACAAGCTGAAAACATGTAGGATGAGATGTTTTTAGGGCGTACTTACTGTGTTCACTGAGAGGAATGTTTTCATGTGCCAAAAAAGTCAGATTCAATTAAGTGGCAACCTCCAGGGCCGGAAAATGAAGCCAACATGGAAGTGCCAAAAAGTGAAGTTCCTCTAATGGCCACGTGTGGTGAGGCTGGTTCTAGAAGCTAATCAACCCAAAAACCCCGACGTTAAAATGCCCGACTTTTACAGCAGAAATAAACATAATAACATTCTGTAACAAAAAAAACCCAACTGTTTTTGTTCTCTGTGGTCCATTTCCCACTTCATGACAACTGCTGAGGAGGGTGATTTTTTTGTATATAGCTCACCTGTTAACATTTTATCAGGCCTATGCTGCGTTCACACGATGGGCGACACAGCAACAACGTCCCAGCTGTAGTAACGTCGTCACAGGCTTTTGTGTGTGTGCTAGTTATATATCTATGCTTATAGTCCACATCTGAGCCCCATTTTAAAATCTCATTGTATCCTGTGTACACCGCAATTTACATAAAGCGAGCACAGCATCAGCTAACTAAGCTGAATAACACAGTGGCTCAGCTAAAAACACCATGTGATTGGTTGATGCTTCACGGTGTCATTGGAGCGCTGAAAGAAGTTGGCAGCTCAGATTTGGTTTTTTAGTGTCGTGCATCAGTTTGTAGCTTTGTGTCACCTTTTTCTGTTGAAAATGAATCGTCGTCTGTTTGCAGCATCAGTCATAGTGTGAGAGCAGCTTTACAGATACACATGATAAAGAGTGGCCAGCTTTGAGTGACACGGTCGTCTGTCTGCTCATAGTGTTCTCAGCCAGATCCACCTCTGCTCCTCCACAGCGCCAGCCTTGCACCCAAAACGCATATCGATGTGGAAATGCCGAATGCTCTGTAAACATTCCCAAATAATGCTATTAACACCCAAATAATACCGGCATATCCCACATCTTAATTAGAAAATGCTTAATTCAGAAAAAGGCCTAATTAGGAATATTCAAACATAAGCAGTTAGCATGACCCATAAATCAAATTCTGAATATTTTCTTACATAACATTACAAAAATATTCATTAAAAATGTAAACATAGCCAATGATAGTAATCATTTCACAATCCATGCAGTTAGTGGTACACCTGCTACCCGTACCATGAGTGGTGCGCTGCTAACTTTTAAAATTCTATTAGCACATCAGATTAAATAATAAGTGAACTTTAGGTGACTGACACCACAGCTAGATGTGCTCGGGGTGACTGCAGATACTTCAAGTTTTACAAGGCATCTAAAAATCAGGCCTTAACTGGTATTATTTCAAAGGATACTTTAATAACACAATAATGACCATTGTTTTCCACATGTTCCACTCTTAAAAATAATTATTTTTTTTCAGTATTGGATGTAGATCATCTAACTTTTTAACTTTGAATTTAAAATAATGTATTATGTTGAAGTCAGTATTTGGGCAAAATTGTCCCTAATAAGTAATTGATGACAGTTATGGGGTTTTTTTTTACCCTTTGGTTTTGCATTATTGTGAATTTGGTCTTAGATTTACTCTAAGTGGCAATAAAATGTCTTAAATCTAACCCTGGTTAACTATGCTTGACATTACTATCAGTTGTCCTAATAACATATTTATGGCTGTGTCAATATCTGCCTGAATCAGGAAATAAAAACTGTAACAACCATGTACTTTGCATTTTGTAAGCGGATATGAAAACAGCTTAAACACCATTAGACCTGTGTTTGTGTGTGTGTGTGTGTGTGTGTGTGTGTGTGTGTGGTGTGTGTGTGTGTGTGTGTGTGTGTGTGTGGTCAGTTCCCTAAGGACTGCAAACAACATACCACACAGAACAAGTATTATTTGAACATTATCATCCAGCTGCCTCTTGGCTTTCGTTGTACAGCCACGCTCAGCATATGTGCACCAGATGTTATTAATGAATTATTTTGTTCTTCACTGCATTTTATGGCCATTTTATGAGTTTTGTTGCACCTCTATGTTCTCATAAAAAATGAGGATGATGTCACTGTTGTGCTGTTCCCTGCTCTGGGTCAGCGTTTTCGCCTCTAATCGGTTGTGACTGTGTGACTGTTGTGACTGTTGTGACGGTTGTGACTGTTGTGACGGTACAGCTGGGTGTAGATGGCCACATAAGCACTGCTGTCTTTCTGTTGTCTGACAGCAGTTTGTGGCGGAGTACAGACACATGAACGAGAAGCCTGGAGCTCAGATAATCATCAGCTTTTTAAGACCACCGGCCTCTGCTGTGTGTCACCGCTGGTTACAGGTCCTGGCTCTTGTCTCTGCTAGTGTGTACATTTTGTGCACTCACATGTGGTTATTTCGGAGCAGACACCGACAAAAACGCAATAAAAACCGTCTCATCTCCATTCAAAAATAATGATAAAGTTACTCGTGTGAGATTGATGTGAGCACCTTATTTTAATTAGGAAACTTTTGCTGTTAAAATAACCCTGCAATCTGTGGTCTAAACTATTCGCAGCAAGGTCTGATAGTAGATTGTCTTCCTTATATTTGTCCGGGGTTTCATATCTCTATTATGCTTCACTCTGTGGAACAGAGTTATAGACAGTAGTGCTTAGGGGTTATGTTGGGCGGTTTTCAATATGTAAATGGGGTATGTGGTAAATGACATCAAGTGCACTGCTTAGGCTACTTTCAGCCCAATACGCATTTTTACCCACAAGAACTTCTGCAAGCTGATATCGGCTAATGCTAATTTTGGGCTGATTATTCGGAGTGTCCCTAATAAACGGCAAACACACAGTAAGAAGACCAATGTGATTAATGATGTTTGCTTCTACATAAACTGCTGCTTTACATTGCTAGAGCCCCACAGGTCAAAGTTCACTGAGGTTTCCCTCTGGATAAGAAGTCTGTAATAATCATCCAGCAGCCAGATGTCTAGTTACCATGTGCTGCCATGCTCCACATGTTAGTCTGATTTCATTAAAACAATGCAAAGCGTAAAAAGGGAAGTGGTCTGTTGTGTGGACTCCCTGATGTCTGTCCTTATTCTGTCATTTTCCTGTTCTCTAACCTCCCTGCTGTCGCTTCTCTTGCTGTTATTAGCAAACCATGGCAGAGGAGGAACCTACGCAAGAGCAGCTGACAGCGTGTGTAGGAGAGGCTGACGACGACGAATCCACCACCAATCCCAACTACAAACCTCCTGCCCAGAAGAGCTTACAGGAGATCCAGCAACTGGACCAAGAGGATGAGAAGCCTGCGCAAGTACAAGGAGGCGCTGCTGGGCAAGAGGTCAAGGTTGTATCAGGTTAGTGATCTCTGTTAACTCTCAGTATCTTCTCGAACATACGCAAATATAACTTCCAAACCAAATTTAATTGGTAATAACTTTTATTTAAATTATATTTTTTTTATTTTTATTTTTATTTTTTTTATATTATGAATTATTATGTTATTTTTAAATATATTACAGAATTTAATGTCAGGTATATCAGGATAGAAGAACCAACAGCACTCATAAACAACATCCAATTAAATGAAATCATCTTTTATATTGCATTAAACATTTGGACAAAATAGTCCTGAACTCTAAGTTATTGATTTTGATTTATGTTTACTTTTCTTCAGATTTGTTTATTATAAAATTGGTCTTATTTATTTATTTTTTCTCCAGATTTTTGGTGATTTTTTTTTAATTATAAAAATCAAAAATCTTTAAAATATACCTTTAAAGAAAACTGCAGATTTGGAAGGCATGTTTTCCTATCAAAAAAATTTGCATTTTGTTCTTCTCTTATAAAATTTTGCATAGAAAATTCTTTTTTTAAGAAAATGGGTTTGGAATGCATGTTTTCTTTTTAAAAAAATGCCAAAATGACCCTGTCAGAAACTATTACATTTCCAAATGTCCTTGAACACATAACTGGGGATGCTAAAATTAAAAAATAAAATTATTTTTGAATAGATTTTGATTGATATGTATGAAAAATGCTGGAAAAGTGGGGCAAGAAAAAAGATATTGGGCAAGGAAAAAAGTCTTTGAAAAGTGGAAAAGTTTTGAAATTTTGTGTGGTAACCCTGTAAATTGTTATTTGTGTGTGAAAAAAAGATCACACCGACTGATTAAATGTTTGAAATGGAAACCATTAGAGTGAAAACAGCATGGTTGATGAGATACTTCCCTTTTTGCACAGGCGAGTTCTCGCAGTATTTCTCTCAGCGGCTGTAAACTGATTATCATAATTTTGGATACTGTTACCTTCTCTCCTGTCTCAGATCCCAACGCCCCCAACATCCAGGTGACGAGAATGACTCTGGTTTGCGATCAGGCTGAGACTCCTCTGGTCCTCGACCTGACGGGTGAGTAGAGCAGACTGGGCCGTTTGTTCTCTGTGACGCTGGGACGGGGACAAAACTCAACAGCAGGTATCTGGAGTGAAAACAGATTATTTATAGTTCACATCTGAAATATTTTTTTACATGAAAGCATAAAGGCCACATTCAGGCAGCTGTCTTTCCTTACAGCAGACTCGCAATCAGCTCTTAGTAACATTAATTATGAACGGTAATCACTCCCGTCCTTGTGTGGAACGATGACCTTCTGCGTCATTAGCACGCTAATTAGTAATGACATGATTCCTGTCTAAGTGGGTTAATGAGCCATTTCCTGATGGCTCTCCTGGCCTCCCTCGGTGGTCACACAAGTGAGCAGGAGAGCTGTGCTCACTGTGCCACCTGGTGGTCAGTGTCATTATCATACGGTGTTGAAACTTGAAATAGTTCTTGACTTTTGAGAATGTGATTCCTCTTTCTTTGGTAAAGCTAAACCATACAGTTCTCACTGTAAAGTAACTCTCAGACTTTATCAGGAAAATACTCTGCTTGCTTTGCTTGAGGGCCACTTTTGCAAAATGACAGGAGGCTAGGGGCCAGTCGCAGCAGCCCTATATATGGTTCTTTGATTTTTAGGAAATTTCTTGAATTTTAGGTAATTTCTAGGATTTTAGGACATTTTTCAGACATTACAGATTTCTGGGATTTAGAATGTTTTTTTAGGATTTTATGACGTGTCCAGGATTTTAGGACATTTCTAGGATTTAAGGGTGTTTCTCAGATTTTAAGACATTTGTAGGATTTTAGGACATTTCTCTTTCATGCTTTGTTGTTCATCCCTTTCAGGTGACCTGATGCAATTCAAGCAGAACCCACTGGTTCTGAAGGAGGGAGTTGAATACAAAATAAAGATCAGCTTTAAGGTGAGAGACTCTGGTGTTTGTCCAACTCAGGACTCCTTTCTGTTTGTGGTCTCAGACTGTTGGAGACGTGATGATGTTACTGCAGCTGCAGTGAAATATTTTTGTCATGGGAAGCTGTTCAGCAGGATATGATTTGCATTTTGCTTTTTGCAGGTCAACAAGGAAATTGTGTCAGGCCTGAAGTACGTTCAGAACATATTCAGGAAAGGAATAAAAAGTAAGGCTGCCTCAGTTATTTAATCTCTGCAGTTCCTAAGGTGGATTTTTAAATGTCATGTAAAGTAGCGTCCTTTGTCTTAAAGGGACAGTTCACTCCTAAATCTAAAATATGCAATTTTCCTCTTAACCGTGCTGCTATTTACCGGTGTAGATTGTTTAGGTGTGTGTTGCAAAGTGTTGGAGATTTCACCCATAAAGAAGACAGCGTTAATGTTTACATTCTGCACTGTCACAAGCATGGGCCCAATCTGGAAACAATTACAAGAAAAAGTTACAAGAATATTGCCTAAAAATAAGTATAAGTGAAAAAAAAAGAAAAGAAAAAAATGGAGAAAATCACCCTTAAAGAAAATTAAATAATGATAATGTCTTTTTTCAGTTTTATGGACATTTCCTCCCACGGCTGTTTTTCAGATACTTTCCTTCTTACCCTTAAAATTTGTTTTTTCAGTTTTTAAGATATTTCTTATTAAGTTGCTCAATATGTTTTTCCCCCTTTTTTTAAGAAATCAAATCAATTTTCTCACTTGTCAGAGGTTTAAATGCTAATGAAAAGCATCTAAATGCAGCAGAAGAAAACTGATATTGCTCCAGGTGTTGAAGGGTTAATGCTACTTTTGCTCAGTCTGAAACTGAGGATGTCTTCAAGAAGCAACTCGTTTCCTTGTGTACTAATTTACAGTTGACAAGTCGGAATACATGGTCGGCAGCTACGGGCCCAGACCAGACGAGGAATACGACTTCTTCACCACCATGGAGGAGGCACCCAAAGGGATGCTGGCCCGCGGCGCCTACAACATCAAGTCCAAGTTCACCGATGACGACAAACATGATCATCTCTCCTGGGAGTGGACCCTGAATATCAAGAAAGACTGGAAAGATTGATTCCTCCTCGACATTTTTCATCGTCATCTTTCTTCTTTCCCGCTTTCTCCCTCGCTTCTCTTTTTTTTCCCTGTCATTCCATTATTTCTGTCTGGATCACGTGTTGATTTCAGCTTTTGCTCTCTCCGTCCATCGACAACTCGCTCTTACAGTTTCATTTTTCTAAAGTCCAATCACTTCATCATTCCTCACATTGTGACGTTTCCATTTGTTTGCACCGTTGCTGTTAAGTATTAAATCTTTAAACATGGAGAAAGCAAACAATGTGCACAATCCAGATTTTGCTGTTCATTTATAAAAGAAAAAAAATCAAGTAAAAAAAAAAAAAAAAAGTAGTATATTCTCGGTTATAAAATTTAGCGCTTTCTTGTCTTCCCCCTTTTCATTCTTATCTGTTTTTTCAGATTGTTTTGTACAATTGCCGTGATCTGCCTTGGAAAGCGTTGTGCAGGAAGCAGTAGTGCTGTATGTATGTGGCCACAATCATTGCTGGACACAACTCTTGGACGCAGTCCTCCTAAAGCCTTTGAGCAGATTATCTGTACCAGGGTCTAGGTAAATTATTTGGAATTCAGGCCACGTCTTTTTTTTTTCCAAATGATTTAGCACCCTGCAAAGTCTACTGAGAGAACAGGGGAAACAGAATTACCTCGAACCCCGTGTGGCTGCAGGTGTGGCTGTTCCTCTCCTGATCAGGGTTTTCTGGCAGTGTTTTTAGCAGCCATGTGGCCTTAACAAGTAAAAAATAGACAACCTAATTGAGCCATTTGCCTTCAGATTATATTTGCCAGACCATCATGTGAGCCTGTTTTTAACAATACTTGTAATACATGGACAAGGAATCGGGACTAAGGACTTTTAACACCTTTTATTTTATCAGGTTTGATGATTTGTAAAAGCCAGTACATGTTGATGTCGATCATATTAGCTCTATTTACAAACATCAATGTAGTTTCTAAATATCAGTTAAATGAATTTTTAGATCATTTACAGCTGTAAATAAGAGTCCAGGTTGTGCTAATGGCTTTTTGTCACCCCGTGTCCTCTCTAGTCCCTGAAGTCCCCGTACAACCAGAGTGTCCACGAACTGCTCACCTAGTATTACTCAAAATACCAATGCTGACTGTGCCTCCAGTCTCTTACAACCACATGCTGCTCCTGCTGACTCGGCGGCACTCTGTGCTCAACATCAGTGAGGTGAAACGTTGTCTGTAATTGACTTCCGAACCAGTATAGAGACATCAGTCCCCCAACCAGACGTCAATGGGTAACACATCCTGCCATATAAAAGCTTTTTTATACACTCCAGAAGCATGGGAATGAAGTCTGTTGCGGCAGCTTCGTTCAGCTCTCGTGTCACGGACTGGGGTTTTGGTTGTCTGTTTTTCTGCAGGTTGGGTTTGATTCAATATGTGCTACTTGTATTACCTTCAGTTTACTGATCTCCTGTGTTCACATTAAAGTGTTCAGATTGAGTCTGCTTGTGTCCTGTTGTTTTATTCAACTGCTGTAAGATTTGATTTGTTGCCTCCCTGAGCACTTAAAGGGAAACTTTGGTATTTTTCCAACCTTGACCCTTCCTTTCCCCATCTTTTTGTGTCTAGACTAACGGCAGGTTCAAACCGGACACAGAAGCATCCCAACGTGTTAACTGTTGCTCAGCCATCCGTCTGCAGTTGCCCTGCCTTTCACACCAGAAGCGCATTTCTCCACGCCACGTCCGCACGCTCTAATCTCGTAGAGAGCTCTACCCCTGCTTGCTTGTGAGTCTGTGCATGTGTGTCTGCTTGTCTGTCTTTCGCTCTGTTTAGACACAACCAACAAATACATGGAGGAAATGGATGCTTATTTTATCATTTATATTATGTCTAGTATCGCCTTAAGATTATTCATAACAGATTATTTGTGTGCTTTCCTAACATTTTTGCTCGTGGCTTAAGGAAAAAATAGACTAGATGCTGAAAATATCGCTGCAAATTGTGAGCTGGCCGTGGAATATGGAGTAAGGGTCCTCAGCGGTCCAGTGTGAACAGCCACATTGATTCACATGGGTGCTTAAAGGAAAAGGGTAATACTCTTTTGAAAATAGGCGATTTGTAGCACTTTACGTCCAGTGTGAACCCGGTGAAGTTTTTTAAAAAATTGCTCCAGTATTGGTGAATCAGGCTGCGGTCAATAGTCCGCCGTCAATGTACAGCCACTAAAAGTGCTTGTTCTTGTAGCCGACAGGCTCAGATTGTCATAAGTTTCTGACAACATTACAGAAAAGACCCTTATCCTGTGTTTTTTAGTGTGTCTCGCTCAAAGAGAAGTATCCCTCTGAAATCTGGTGGAATTTTCCACACTGTCCAAATCGGCTAAATATTCAGCTATAATGTTGTGTTGGAGTACACAAAGTGTAGTTTAGTGTTGTCTTAAAGATTTTCAAACTCTTCTTGGCACTCCACATTTCCACCATGGGTTTCCTGCAGAAAGTCACCTTTTGCGAGATTTAAGAACGAGACTTCTCGAGTGAGACTTGGTCATAATAACAAACAAACCAAGTACTTTTAGTGGATATTAAATGATGGTGCAAAATCACCCGCAGGGATTTCGTTGTACATTGTGTCGCTGCTGTGGCTGCAGAGATCTCTCTTAATACAGGACCAATTTAAAAAATTGTCTTGGTTTCCCACATAGACACAAAAATGTTGGAAAATAGGTTCCAGGTGGAAAAATGGCAGCTTCCCTTCCACAGTAAAGAACATGGTCGATAAATTTCTAAATTTAATCAACAGAAAACATCGTTAATGGTATACTACAAGAACATCGTTGACAATGTGGCAGCACAGCGTAGAACTGATAATGCTGAAATGATCAAACGAATCCCTGAAATGGCAACCACTCCCCTGCGGCTTGTAATGCATGCTGTAAAAACACCACAGAGGCATTCTGGCCTCATCTCCTTCACCACATAAGTTACAATGAAGCATTTACGAAAACAACACTGAACACACAGTACACTTTGGCAGCTATCTGGAGGGATTTGTGCCATCAAACAAAATGCACGCAGTCAAATATCTGCTGCATTTTAACCGACCTCAAGCTGGTCTGAAGCTTGTATGATTTAGTTTAAACCTGCTTTTAAAGACTTATTTAGCACTTAGTGTTTATTAGACAAATGCATGCTTCCAATGCAGTGAATAGTTTCAAAGCCAATGGCTGTTTTTTTTTTTTTTTATATTATTTGGCTTAAGTATTGTTTTTCTTAAATAAAAAATAATAAATCATCTCTGCATCAGGACATCTCAGTTAAATACTACATCACACACTAGACCGTCCTAAGAAACAAAACTCCATTCGATATTTTTCGGTTATGATCAATCAGAAAAAGGCATTTCATCCACGTCACTGATCTTCAATCCATATAGTCAAATATAACATTTGGCAGTTTCATCAGTCTCCATCGCTAATGTGTCGTTAATCACCCGGCTCCATGACTACAGGCATCCATGAGTCAGGACTGGTGAAATGCAGAACAAGAAGCCTTCAAAACAGCGAGGTAAATTAAAAGTTGTGCAGTCACTGTTTTCAGTGCACGTAGCAGCTCCATCTCATTTGTGACTCTTTCTGCTCTTAGTGGAGTTCATGTCACTCTTCGTCTTTTGCAGGCGGGAGAAGATCTCTTTGAAGAGGGCCTTGTACTCCGGCGTGTTCTGGCTGAGCCGTTTGTCCACCTGCTCCACCTGCCTGCTGATTCCCTCCAGCGCCTCCGGGGTGGACGGAGTTTGAGGGGGCGTGGGAGGGGTGGCGACAACCCCTGATGTTGAAGGCCCAGCGCAGACCATGCTGTACTCCTTCATGGAAGGATCTCTGGAGACGGGTCTTGACGTCTGCACCTCGGCGTGGCACAGGCTCTCCTCATGACGGCGACACTTCCCCAGCAGCTCCTCATACTTCTCCAGCAGAGCGTGGTACTGCTCATCCACCTCCCGCAGGATGGACATGCCACGTTTGCGCACCCCATTGGCATGGAGCGCGTAGCTGCCCTGACGCCTACCTGAGGCGTCCCGGGCTGAGATGGCGTTCAGAGCTGTGTCGCTGCAGCTCTTCCTCACCGGGCCTCCCTGCTGCCCTGTGCCCCCTGCCTCGCCTCCTTCGCCTCCCTCCTCCTGCACGATGCCCTCCTCTGGGGTGTCTGTCTCAGGGCCATTGCTGAGCAGCGTCTCTAGGCCGTCTTCCATGCCCCCAATCAGACACACCCTGGACTTCCTGAGCTGCTGCATCTCCTGGAGCTCAGCCTCGAGCTCCTGGACCCGCAGCTGGCAGCCCTCTGCTCCTAAAAGACGCTGTTCCAGACGCTCAAACTCCTGCAGCACAGTGGCACACTCCCGCTCAGCGCCCTCCCTCTGGGAACGCTCTGTGGCTACAGCTGAGCGCAAAGAAGAGACGATGTCCCTCAGGCGCTCATTCTCCTCATCTACTGGCCGTCGCTCAGCCAAGTCCACACTGCCCGGGTTGGCCAACAGGAAGCCATCTTCGTATCTGATGAAAAGAGGTGAGACACCATTAGACAATTTCTTATATATATTTCACAACTGTACAACCGTACAACCAGTGCATTAATCCATTAATGCAGTCCATTCAAGACTGCTAAGTCCATTCATTTTTTGGCTTTTGCCTTTATTTGAGACAGGACAGATATAGCATGAAAGGGGGAGAGAGAGAGGGGATGACATGCAGCAAAGGGCTGAGGAAGGAATCAAACCTGCAGCCATTGCAGCGAGGACCTCTGTACATGTGACGCCCACCCTACCAACTGAGCTAATGGGCCATGGATGTATTATAAGGAAGTCCTGGGTGCAGAACTTGAACAGTTTTTTTTTTCCAAACAACCTTGGCATTTTTTTTTTTTTTTTTGGACAAACTAATCGTGATGTTTTTTTAACAATTTATTTCAACATACTATTGTATGGCCTTATTTTGACATACTACACTCACTTTTTCCTAATGCTATATGAGTTTCATGACAGTTTTTGGACATACTATTCCATAACTAACATTTTTTTGGACATACTGTACCATGACTTTTTTAGCAGTATGTTTGACGAGATACTATAAATTTTAAATTTTTATTTTTATTTATGTTTTATTTATTTTTTAAAATACTATACTAAGACTTATCTCCACATACTATACCATGACTTTTTAAAGCACCTTTTATATGGGTATACTGTGATGCTTAACATAGTATGACATAGGTCTGTTAGTTAAATCCTACATACTATAGCAGGATAACCTTTAAAATTATTTTGACATACCATACTATGACTTTTAAATAAGACGGACCATACTATCACTTTTTTGTGTCATAGCTGCAAAGTGTCTGGAGGCTTGGCTCAGTGGGTAAATCACATGGTTTGTGTGCATGAGGTTACTGGTTCAAGTCTTACCTCCAACAGATGATATTTGACTTTTATAGCATAAATAAAATAAAGTATTGCCTGCTATATGTCTGCTCTGCTGATATAAGTCATCGATGATGCACCTTGCATTGAACACTTTAAACTGTTAAAGAATACACAATTGTCTCCCCCTCTCCTGAATTTTTTCCCTGCAACGAACTTCATTGATTATCAGCCTGACTCATATATCAGTCAAGTTTTTGACAAATGTCTCTGCTTGCTGAGCTAAAGGGAACATCGAAAACACATGGAGTATCTGGAGGTTTAGCTCAGTGGTTAACTCTGGTGGTTAGTGTGCCAGAGGTTGCTGGTTCAAGTCTGATCTGGGACTGTTGAATTTTAAAGTTGGGTTTAGAGACAGGAAGGACAGCCAAGAGACAGGAATTTGGGGGAAAGACAAGAAGTGAAGAGACAGGAAAATCAGTAAAGGTAAAGACAGTTGGGTTGTGGGATAAGAAGGACAGTCAAGAGACAGGAAGTTGAGGTGAGAAACAGGAAGTTGGGTTGAGAGACAGGAAGGTTAATCAAGTTACAAAAAGTGAAGTTGACAGACAGGAAGTTGAGTGAAGGTAGAAGATGGTGGTAGAAGATGAGAGTATAAGAGGTGAAAATAGAAATGAGAACAGTTTAAGTAGAAATTAAGGGACTGTATTAGGAAAGTGGCAGAGTAGTGAGGCAGGAAAGTCAGGAACATAGCACGACACAACAATGCCGTATGGCCCTTATATCAGCAGAGCAGACAGATATATCAGCTCATATTTTATTTTCATTTATGTAATAAAATATAATTTGGCTGTAGATTCATACAGTTTAGACACTGATTGTGATATGCAGAACAAATGAAACCATGTAAAGTTGAGTTATATATCATTTTGGCAAATAAACCAGGTGAAGTTGTCCCGAAACAGGTAAAACCAGTATCGGCAGATGCGTCTGTCGAAATCAAGAAATATCGGCCTGATTCATATATCAGTCAAGTTTGATAGACGTCACTGCCGATACTGAATTTTGCGCTTCAACACCATATGACCCTTATATCAGCAGAGTTGACAGATATATCAGCCAATATTTTATTTTATTTTATTTATGCAATAAAGTATAATTTGGCAGTAAATGCATAGTGTCCAGACACTAACTGTGATATGCAGAACAAATTAAAGCACGTAAAGTTGAGTTATATATCGTTTTGGCCAATAAATCAGGTGAAGTTGTCCCAAAACAGGTAAAACCAGTATCGGCAGATGCGTCTGTCGAAATCAAGAAATATCGGCCTGACTCATATATCAGTCAAGTTTGACAGATGTCACTGCCATACTCAATTTTGCACTTCAACACCACATGACCCTTATATCAGCAGAGCTGACAGATATATCAGCCAATATTTTATTTTATTTATGCCAATGTCAAAATAAAATCTGAGATAATTTAGAAACTGTAATGTGATAACATACTTTGTCCATTAGAGATTACAGACATAGTTTAATATTCAGGTGTACGGTACTGTCACCTGTACTTTCATAAAGTGAAAACTCTATTTTCCCTGCTAAGAAAATTAGTAGTTAGTTTAATGCATTAGTTATGCTGTAGACAGACATCACTGCTAATTTTGAATTCTACAATTATAATACATCACCTACTCTGAGCGGGGCGCGATCTCACGATCTCCGGATCATTGACCGCTTTCTTAAACCACTGACCCAAACGTCATTTTGTCAGGAGAGTGTTTTCGACGGTCTTGACATCAGTCTTTGAAATTCCCGGATAAAGTTTGGTCTTACAACCTGAAACAGTCTTTCGGCCCGTTTCCCA
Organism: Plectropomus leopardus; assembly: GCF_008729295.1. Lineage (NCBI taxonomy): Eukaryota > Metazoa > Chordata > Actinopteri > Perciformes > Serranidae > Plectropomus > Plectropomus leopardus. Next base: position 23,047,642 of record NC_056479.1, on the reverse strand, counting down.
CAGCGCGCGTCAGGAGCGCGCGATGTCAGCCTCGCCGGGCAGCAGCGCGTGTCATGCTTGTGGTGTTTACACGTGCAGCCTTGTTGCAACGTCGCTGCCCGTTGCTATTCGTATTGTATTTTCATATTTATAAGCACGATTTCCTCTCATTTATGACGTTTTGCAAATTCTCGCACAGCCAACAACCTGGTCCTGTAAAAGTTTCAAAATAAAATGCGTTGTATCAGCAACTGATAGGATTCTGTCCACAGGGACACTGTCAGAGGACTTTTGTTTTAAAAGGGTAACAGGGAAGTTGGAGTAAAACAGCCGTGTTTGTATTTCCTGATGTCTGTGGCAGAGAGACTCTTAAACCGCAGTAAAACGCGGTATAGAGTCAATATAATCACCAAAACATCATCTTTAATGTCTGTTTCTGCTGACACGCGCGCGTCATGCGTAAAAAAATACGCGAGCCACCGTTTCTCTATATGTGCTGCAGCTGACACGCAGCTCAGGCGGACAGTGTGCACGCTCTAACTTGATATCATCGGCGTCTTATATTCATTACAATTAACTTTGATGACATCTGCAGACCAAATTGCCCCTCGGGCACAGTAAAGACTTCTTCTTCTTCTTCTTCTTCTTCCTTTTGAGATTCTTCTCTGGGAAGCCGCCTGTAAAACTTACCTGCCCTATATAAGATTCAAACTCAACATTCCAAATAGTTATTTTTGCTTTAATATTAATTCATTCATTCATTCATTTACATGAAATATTCATGGGTTGGTCTACAAATGATGTACACCAAGATGACGTATTAATGTGCCCCCCCAGTGTGATCTAGTGGGCACTGGGAGTACTATATCATGTGAAATATCTCACTCCAGGGTCCAAACTCCTTGTGTGCATTATCCGACTTTCACAGAAATGCGAAAAAACGACTGCTTTAGCTGGAGTTCACCAGTACCCAGACATATGTGGGAGTGCGAGGGCCCTTTCATCACAGCATGCAGCTTTGATTAATTTTTTGTAATTCTATTTTGTACGATATACTAGACTACTGCTTTTTAAATGTCATTTTTGACTTTAGGCTATACTATGACATTTTTATGCCATTTTGGATGACACACAATACTGTGACTTTTTAATTGGAATTTTGGACGACATATACTATTACTGTTTTAGGCTAATTTGGTCAACATTTTTACTATGACATTTCTACTCCATTTTGGAAGAAATCCTGTACTATGGCATTTCTAAGTCGTTTTGGATGATATACCATACTATTATATTTTATGGTATTTTGAATGACATACTACACTATGTCTATTTTACGCTATTTTGGATGACACATAATACTGTGACTTTTTTTTTTTATACTTTTCTGGACCACATACTGTACCATTTATGCATCTTTGGACAAGAAATGACCTTTGCATGCCATTTTAGATGACATACTGTGTTATGAATTTTTATTGCAGTTACAGATGATATAATTTACTGTGACTTTTTTGTGGAGCTCAGCACAGGTTAAAGCAGAAAGATGACTGACAAACACATCTGGTGTCCTCTCTTTTGCTTTCAGCTGTCATTTGAGGAATAATCATCGTGGTGTCCTCCACCACATTCCCCTCCAGTAGCACTTTTCTGAGCAGTGGATGAACTCATCACGTTCCATCCTCTTCACATCCAGATCCTCAGCTCTCTCTTTATCGCATCTTATCCCACCATGTCTCCTTTCATCACCACTACTTCCACCACCAGTGTCTAAACCTCAGGCGGGGTTCTCTTCTAAAAGGTATGTCTCACAATATGGTCTAATTGCCAAAGACTCGTCAAATTTCTCATACTTCTCATTCTGCATAATATAGCATGTTGAAAAAAATGACCGAAAATGCAAGGCAAAAATGTCAAAAAATGCCATGTTCTAAAAACAGCTAAAAACAACTGAAAACCATCTAAAATAATGTGCCAAAGCATGCAATAGTATAGAATGCTGCAAAAACATCCAAAAACACAAAAATATAGCATGTTGAAAAAATGACCGAAAATGCAAGGCTATAGTATGGCAAAAATGTCAAAAAATGGCATGTTCCAAAAACAGCTAAAAACAACTGAAAACCATCTAAAATAGCATGCCAATACATGCCATAGCATAGAATGTTGCAAAAAAAAAGCCCAAAACAGCATTATATAGCATGTTGAAAAAAAGGACCGAAAATGCAAGGCTATAGTATGGCAAAAATGTCAAGAAATGCCATGTTCTAAAAACAGCTAAAAACAACTGAAAACCATCTAAAATAACGTGCCAAACAATGCCATAGCATAGCATGTTGCAAAAACATCCAAAAACACAAAAATATGGCATGTTGAAAAAATGACTGAAGATGCAAGGCTATAGTATGGCAAAAATGTCAAAAAATGGCATGTTCGAAAAACAGCTAAAAACAACTGAAAACCATCTAAAATAACATGCCAATGCATGCCATAGCATAGCATGTTGCAAAAAAGCCCCAAACAACATGATATAGCATGTTGAAAAAAATGGGGAAGGAGCCTGAGCTGGTGCGTGAGGTTGAGAAGTTCCGACTAGATATAGTCGGCCTCACCTCGACGCATGGCTTGGGCTCCGGAACCAGTCTTTCTCGAGAGGGGATGGACTCTCTTCCACTCTGGAGTTGCCACTGGTGAGAGGCGCCGGGCAGGGGTGGCAATACTTATTGCCCCCCGGCTCGGCGCCTGCACGTTGGAGTTTACGCCGGTGAATGAGAGGGTAGCCTCCCTCCGCCTTCGGGTTGGGGGACGGATCCTGACTGTTGTTTGTGCCTATGGTCCAAACAGCAGTTCAGAGTATCCACCCTTTTTGGAGTCCTTAGAGGGGGTGCTGGAGAGTGCTCCTTCTGGGGACTCCCTCATTCTGCTGGGGGACTTCAACGCTCACATTGGCAACGACAGTGAGACCTGGAGGGGTGTGATCGGGAGGAATGGCCCCCCCGATCTGAACCCGAGTGGTGTTTTGTTATTGGACTTCTGTGCTCGCCACAGATTGTCCATAACGAACACCATGTTCAAGCATAAGGGTGTCCATATGCGCACTTGGCATCAGGACACCCTAGGCCGCAGTTCAATGATCGACTTTGTAGTCGTATCGTTGGACTTGCGGCCGTATGTCTTGGACACTCGGGGTGAAGAGAGGGGCGGAGCTGTCAACCGATCACCACCTGGTGGTGAGTTGGCTCCGATGGAGGGGGGAGGACGCCAGTCAGACCTGGCAGACCCAAACGCATAGTGAGGGTCTGCTGGGAACGTCTGGCAGAGTCTCCCGTCAGAAGGAGCTTCAACTCCCACCTCCGGAAGAGCTTCGACCATGTCCCAGGGGAGGCTGGGGACATTGAGTCCGAGTGGGCCGTGTTCCGTGCCTCCATTGCTGAGGCGGCCGACCGGTGCTGTGGCCGTAAGGTGGTTGGTGCCTGTTGGGGCGGCAACACCCGAACCCGCTGGTGGACACCGGCGGTAAGGGGTGCCGTCAAGCTGAAGAAGGAGTCCTATCGGACCTTCTTGGCCTGTGGGACTCCGGAGGCAGCAGACAGGTACCGACAGGCCAAGCGGAGTGCAGCGGCGGCGGCGGTCGCCGAGGCGAAAACCCGGGCATGGGAGGAGTTTGGCGAGGCCATGGAAAACGACTTCCGGGCGGCTTCGAAGAGGTTCTGGACCACCATCCGGCGTCTCAGGAGGGGGAAGCAGTGCTCCGTCAACACTGTGTATGGTGGCGACGGGGCGCTGCTGACCTCGACTCGGGACGTTGTGGATCGGTGGAAGGAATACTTCGAAGACCTCCTCAATCCCACCGACACGCCTTCCGTTTGGGAAGCAGGGCCTGGGGACCCGGGGGTGGGCTCCTCTATCTCTGGGGCTGAGGTTACCGAGGTGGTCAAAAAGCTCCTCGGTGGCAGGGCCCCGGGGGTGGACGAGGTCCGCCCGGAGTTCCTCAAGGCCCTGGATGTTGTGGGGCTGTCGTGGCTGACACGACTCTGCAACATTGCGTGGACATCGGGGGCAGTGCCTTGGACTGGCAGACTGGGGTGGTGGTCCCTCTTTTCAAGAAAGGGGGACCGGAGGGTGTGTTCCAACTACAGGGGGATCACACTCCTCAGCCTCCCTGGTAAGGTCTATTCGGGGGTACTAGAGAGGAGGGTCCGCCGGATAGTCGAACCCCGGATTCAGGAGGAGCAATGCGGTTTTCGCCCCGGTCGTGGAACTGTGGACCAGCTCTGGACCCTTGAGGGTGCTTGGGAGTTTGCCCAACCAGTCCACATGTGCTTTGTGGACTTGGAGAAGGCATTCGACCGTGTCCCTCGGGGAGTCCTGTGGGGGTTCTCTGGGAATATGGGGTTTCGGACTCCCTGATACGGGCTGTCCGTTCCCTGTATGACCGGTGCCGGAGCTTGGTCCGCATTGCCGGCAGTAAGTCGAACTCGTTTCCGGTGAGGGTTGGACTCCGCCAGGGCTGCCCTTTGTCACCGATTCTGTTCATAACTTTTATGGACAGAATTTCTAGGTGCAGCCAGGGTGTTGAGGGGGTCCGGTTTGGTGACCTCAGGATTAGGTCTCGCTGCTCTTTGCAGATGATGTGGTCCTGTTGGCTTCATCGGGCCGCGACCTTCAGCTCTCACTGGATCGGTTCGCAGCCGAGTGTGAAGCGGCTGGAATGAAAATCAGCACCTCCAAATCCGAGACCATGGTTCTCAGCCAGAAAAGGGTGGCGTGCCCCCTCCTGATCGGGGATGAAGTCCTGCCCCAAGTGGAGGAGTTTAAGTACCTCGGGGTCTTGTTCACGAGTGAGGGAAGGATGGAACGGGAGATCGACAGGCGGATCGGTGCGGCGTCTGCAGTAATGCGGACTCTGCACCGGCCTGTCTTGGTGAAGAGGGAGCTGAGCCGAAAGGCAAAGCTTTCGATTTACCAGTCGATCTTCGTTCCTACCCTCACCTATGGTCACGAGCTTTGGGTAGTGACCGAAAGAACAAGTACAATCGCGGGTACAAGCGGCCGAAATGATTTTCCTCCGTAGGGTGACTGGGCTCTCCCTTAGAGATAGGGTGAGAAGCTCGGTCATCCGGAGTAGAGCCGCTCCTCCGGAGCAGAGCCGCTGCTCCTCCGCATTGAGAAGAGCCAGATGAGGTGGCTCGGGCATCTAATTAGGATGCCTCCAGGACGCCTCCCTGGTGAGGTGTTCAGGGCACGTCCCACCAGTAGGAGGCCCCGGGGAAGACCCAGGACACGCTGGAGAGACTACGTCTCTCAGCTGGCCTGGGAACGCCTCGGGGTCCCCCGGGAAGAGCTGGATGAAGTGGCCGGGGAGAGGGAAGTCTGGGTTTCCCTGCTTAGGCTGCTGCCCCCGCGACCCGACCCCGGATAAGCGGAAGAAAATGGATGGATGGATGGAAAAAAAATGACCGAAAATGCAAGGCTATAGTATGGCAAAAATGTCAAAAATGCCACGTTCCAAAACAGCCAAAAACAACTGAAAACCATCTAAAATAGCATGCCAAAGCATGCCATAGTATAGAATGCTGCAAAAATAGCCAAAAACACAATAAAATAGCATGTTGAAAAAATGACCAAAAATGCAAGGCTATAGTATGGCAAAAATGTCAAAAAATGGCATGTTTCCAAAAAAACAGCTAAAAACAACTGAAAACCATCTAAAATGGCATGCCAATGCATGCCATAGCATAGCATGTTGCAAAAAAGCCCAAAACAGCATAAAATAGCATGTTGAAAAAAATGACAAAAATGCAAGGCTATAGTATGGCAAAAATGTCAAAAAATGCCACGTTCCAAAAACAGCTAAAGAACAACTGAAAACCATCTAAAATAACATGCCAAAGCTTGCCATAGTATAGATTGCTGCAAAAAACAGCCAAAAAAAACACAAAATTATAGCATGTTGAAAAAATGACCAAAGATGCAAGGCTATAGTATGCAAAAATATCAAAAAATGGCATGTTCCAAAAACAGCTAAAAACAACTCAGAAATCATCTAAAATAACTTGCTAAACCATGCCATAGCATAGAATGTTGCAAAAACTGGCAAAAACACGATAATATAGCATGTTGAAAAAATGACCGAAAATGCAAGGCTATAGTATGGCAAAAATGTCAAAAAATGGCATGTTCCAAAAACAGCTAAAAACAACTGAAAACCATCTAAAATAACATGCCAAAGCATGCCATAGTATATAGAATGCTGCAAAAATAGCCAAAAAAACACAATAAAATATCATGTTGAAAAACTGACCAAAGATGCAAGGCTATAGTATGGCAAAAAATGTAAAAAAATGGCATGTTCCAAAAACAGCTAAAAACAACTAAAAAACATCTAAAAATAGCATGCCAATGTATGCCATAGCATGGAATGTTGCAAAAAAGCAAAAAACAGCATAATATAGCATGTTGAAAAAACTGACCAAAGATGCAAGGCTATAGTATGGCAAAATATTCAAAAAATGGCATGTTCCAAAAAAAACAGCTAAAAACAACTCAGAATCATCTAAAATAACTTGCTAAAGCATGCCATAGCATAGAATGTAGCAAAAAAACTGGCAAAAACACATATAATATAGCATGTTGAAAAAAATGACCAAAAATGCAAGGCTATAGTTTGGCAAAAATGTCAAAAAATGCCACGTTCCAAAACCAGCTTAAACAACTGAAAACCATCTAAAATAACATGCCAAAAGCTTGCCATAGTATAGATTGCTGCAAAAACAGCCAAAAACACAATAATATAGCATGTTGAAAAAATGACCGAAAAAAATGTCAAAAAATGGCAAAAAATGCATTTCCAAAAACAGCTAAAAAACAACTGAAAACCATCTAAAATAGCATGCCAATGCATGCCATGGCATAGAATGTTGCAAAAATGGGCCAAAAACATGATAATATATAGCATGTTGAAAAAATGACAGAAAATGCAAGGCTATAGTATGGCAAAATGTCAAAATATGACTTGTTCAAAATACAGCTGAAAACAGTTGAAAACCACCTAAAATAGAGTGCAGAGACATGCCACAGCACAGAATGTTGCAAGAAAAGCCAAAAAACACCATCATATGGTATGGTAAAATATGTAACCCAAAAAGCAATACTATAGCATGACCAAAAATTCAAAAAATGACATACCAAAAAATGGTGGAAAACCACAAAGGATAGCATGTTGAGACATGACATAGTATAGTATGATGAAAAAACTGCCAAAAACAATACAATATAGCATGTTGAAAAAATGTTCATGAATCAGCAGCAGTAGCCCTTTGTGATATCATTGACAGGAATGGTATAGTATGGCAAAAAATATCAAAAAATGGCATGTTCCAAAAACAGCTAAAAACAACTCAGAATCATCTAAAATAACTTGCTAAAAGCATGCCATAGCATAGAATTTTGCAAAAACTGGCAAAAACACGATAATATAGCATGTTGAAAAAATGACCAAAAATGCAAGGCTATAGTATGGCAAAAATGTCAAAAAATGCCACGTTCCAAAAACAGCTAAAGACAACTGAAAACCATCTAAAATAACATGCCAAAGCTTGCCATAGTATAGATTCCTGCAAAAACAGCCAAAAACACAAAATTATAGCATGTTGAAAAAAAATGACCGTAAATGCAAGGCTATAGTATGGCAAAAATGTCAAAAAATGCCACGTTCCAAAAACAGCTAAAAACAACTCAGAACCACCTAAAATAACATGCCAAAGCATGCCATAGTATAGAATGTTGCAAAAACTGGCAAAAACACAATAATATAGCATGTTGAAAAAATGACCAAAAATGCAAGGCTATAGTATGGCAAAAATGTCAAAAAATGGCATGGTCCAAAAACAGCTAAAAACAACTGAAAACCATCTAAAATAGCATGCCAATGCATGCCATAGCATAGAATGTTGCAAAAAAAGCCAAAACAGCATAATATAGCATGTAAAAAAAAAAAATGACCGAAAATGCAAGGCTATAGTATGGCAAAAATGTCAAAAAAATGCCACGTTCCAAAAACAGCTAAAAACAACTGGAAACCATCTAAAATAGCATGCCAAAGCATGCCATAGCATAGCATGTTGCAAAAATGTTGCAGCAAAAACACAAAAATATAGTATGTTGAAAAAATGACCAAAGATGCAAGGCTATAGTATGGCAAAAATGTCAAAAAATGGCATGTTCCAAAAACAGCTAAAAACAACTCAGAACCACCTAAAATAACATGCCAAAGCATGCCATAGCATAGAATGTTGCAAAAACTGGCAAAAACACAATAATATAGCATGTTGAAAAAATGACCAAAAATGCAAGGCTATAGTATGGCAAAAATGTCAAAAAATGGCATGTTCCAAAAACAGCTAAAAAAACAACTGGAAACCATCTAAAATAACGTGCCAAAGCATGCCATAGTATAGAATGCTGCAAAAACAGCCAAAAAACAAAAAATATAGCATGTTGAAAAAATGACCGAAAATGCAAGGCTATAGTATGGCAAAAATGTCAAAAAATGGCATGTTCCAAAAACAGCTAAAAAAACAACTCAGAACCACCTAAAATAACATGCCAAAGCATGCCATAGCATTGAATGTTGCAAAAACTGGCAAAAACACAATAATATAGCATGTTGAAAAAATGACAGAAAATGCAAGGCTATAGTATGGCAAAAATGTCAAAAAAAAATGGCATGTTTCCAAAAAACAGCCAAAAACAACTGAAAAAACCATCTAAAATGCATGCCAATGCATGCCATAGCATAGCATTTTGGAAAAAAAAGCAGAGAAAACAGCATAATATAGCATGTTGAAAAAATGACCGAAAAATGCAAGGCTATAGTATGGCAAAAATGTCAAAAAATGCCACGTTCCAAAAACAGCTAAAAGACAACTGAAAACCATCTAAAATAACATGCCAAAGCATGCCATAGTATAGATGCTGCAAAAACAGCCAAAAAAACAAAATAATATAGCATGTTGAAAAAATGACCAAAAATGCAAGGCTATAGTATGGCAAAAATGTCAAAAAATGGCATGTTCCAAAAACAGCTAAAAACAACTCAGAATCATCTAAAATAACTTGCCAAAGCATGCCATAGCATAGAATGTTGCAAAAACTGGCAAAAACACAATAATATAGCATGTTGAAAAAATGACCAAAAATGCAAGGCTATAGTATGGCAAAAATGTCAAAAAATGCATGTTCCAAAAACAGCTAAAAACAACTGGAAACCATCTAAAATAGCATGCCAATGCATGCCATAGCATAGCATGTTGCAAAAAAGCAAAAAACAGCATAATATAGCATGTTGAAAAAAATGACCGAAAATGCAAGGCTATAGTATGGCAAAAATGTCAAAAAATGCCATGTTCCAAAAACAGCTAAAAACAACTCAGAATCATCTAAAATAACTTGCTAAAGCATGCCATAGTATAGAATGCTGCAAAAATAGCCAAAAACACAATAATATAGCATGTTGAAAAAATGACCAAAAATGCAAGGCTATAGTATGGCAAAAAATGTCAAAAAATGGCATGTTCCAAAAACAGCTAAAAACAACTCAGAATCATCTAAAATAACATGCCAAAGCATGCCATAGTATAGATTGCTGCAAAAACAGCCAAAAACACAATAATATAGCATGTTGAAAAAATGACCAAAATGCAAGGCTATAGTATGGCAAAAATGTCAAAAAATGGCATGTTCCAAAAACAGCTAAAAACAACTCAGAATCATCTAAAATAACATGCCAAAGCATGCCATAGTATAGAATGCTGCAAAAAAAATAGCCAAAAACACAATAAAATATAGCATGTTGAAAAAATGACCAAAATGCAAGGCTATAGTATGGCAAAAAAGTCAAAAAATGGCATGTTCCAAAAACAGCTAAAAAACAACTCAGAATCATCTAAAATAACATGCCAAAGCTTGCCATAGTATAGATTGCTGCAAAAACAGCCAAAAACACAAAATAATATAGCATGTTGAAAAAATGACCAAAGATGCAAGGCTATAGTATGGCAAAAATGTCAAAAAATGGCATGTTCCAAAAACAGCTGAAAAAAAAACAACTCAGAATCATCTAAAATAACATGCCAAAGCATGCCATAGCATAGAATGTTGCAAAAACTCGCTAAAAAACACGATAATATAGCATGTTGAAAAAAATGACCGAAAATGCAAGGCTATAGTATGGCAAAAATGTCAAAAAATGCCATGTTCTAAAAACAGCTAAAAAAACAACTGGAAACCATCTAAAATAACTTGCCAAAGCATGCCATAGTATAGAATGCTGCAAAAACAGCCAAAAACACAAAAAATATAGCATGTTGAAAAAAATGACCGAAAATGCAAGGCTATAGTATGGCAAAAATGTCAAAAAATGGCATGTTCCAAAAACAGCTAAAAACAACTCAGAATCACCTAAAATAACATGCCAAAGCATGCCATAGTATAGAATGTTGCAAAAACTGGCAAAAAACACGATAATATAGCATGTTGAAAAAATGACCAAAAATGCAAGGCTATAGTATGGCAAAAATGTCAAAAAATGCCATGTTCCAAAAAACAGCTAAAAACAACTCAGAAACCACCTAAAATAGCATGCCAAAGCATGCCATAGCATAGAATGTTGCAAAAAAGCAAAAACAGCATAATATAGCATGTTGAAAAAATGACCGAAAATGCAAGGCTATAGTATGGCAAAAATGTCAAAAAATGCCACGTTCCAAAAACAGCTAAAAACAACTCAAACCATCTAAAATACATGCCAAAGCATGCCATAGTATAGAATGCTGCAAAAACAGCAAAAAACACAAAAATATAGCATGTTGAAAAAATGACCGAAAAATGCAAGGCTATAGTATGGCAAAAATGTCAAAAAATGCCATGTTCCAAAAACAGCTAAAAACAACTCAGAAAACATCTAAAATAACATGCCAAAGCATGCCATAGTATAGAATGCTGCAAAAACAGCCAAAAACACAATAAAATATAGCATGTTGAAAAAAATGACCAAAATGCAAGGCTATAGTATGGCAAAAAAATGTCAAAAAATGGCACGTTCCAAAAACAGCTAAAAACAACTCAGAACCACCTAAAATAACATGCCAAAGCATGCCATAGTATATAGATGCTGCAAAAACAGCCAAAAACACAAAAAATATAGCATGTTGAAAAAAATGACCAAAAATGCAAGGCTATAGTATGGCAAAAATGTCAAAAAATGCCATGTTCCAAAAACAGCTAAAAACAACTCAGAATCACCTAAAATAACATGCCTAAAGCATGCCATAGCATAGAATGCTGCAAAAACTCGCAAAAACACAATAATAATAGAGCATGTTGAAAAAATGACCGAAAATGCAAGGCTATAGTATGGCAAAAATGTCAAAAAATGCCATGTTCCAAAAACAGCTAAAAACAACTCAAAACCATCTAAAATAACATGCCAAAGCATGCCATAGTACAGAATGCTGCAAAAACAGCCAAAAACACAATAATATAGCATGTTGAAAAAATGACCGAAAATGCAAGGCTATAGTATGGCAAAAATGTCAAAAAATGGCATGTTCCAAAAACAGCTAAAAACAACTCAGAATCATCTAAAATAACATGCCAAAGCATGCCATAGTATAGAATGTTGCAAAAACTGGCAAAAAACACAATAATATAGCATGTTGAAAAAATGACCAAAAATGCAAGGCTATAGTATGGCAAAAATGTCAAAAAATGCCATGTTCCAAAAACAGAAAAAAAACAACTGGAAACCATCTAAAATAGCATGCCAAAGCATGCCATAGCATAGCATGTTGCAAAAAAAGCAAAAACAGCATAATATAGCATGTTGAAAAAAATGACCGAAAATGCAAGGCTATAGTATGGCAAAAATGTCAAAAAATGCCATGTTCCCAAAAAACAGCTAAAAAACAACTCAGAATCATCTAAAATAACATGCCAAAGCATGCCATAGCATAGAATGTTGCAAAAACAGCGCAAAAACACAATAATATAGCATGTTGAAAAAATGACCGAAAATGCAAGGCTATAGTATGGCAAAAATGTCAAAAAAATGCCATGTTCCAAAAACAGCTAAAAAAACAACTAAAAAAAACCATCTAAAATAACATGCCAAAGCATGCCATAGTATAGAATGCTGCAAAAACAGCCAAAAACACAAAATATAGCATGTTGAAAAAATGACCAAAAAATGCAAGGCTATAGTATGGCAAAAATGTCAAAAAATGCATGCATGTTCCAAAAACAGCTAAAAACAATCTCAAATCACCTAAAATAACATGCCAAGCATGCCATAGTATAGAATGTTGCAAAAACAGGCAAAAACACAAATAATATAGCATGTTGAAAAAAAATGACCAAAAATGCAAGGCTATAGTATGGCAAAAATGTCAAAAAATGCCACGTTCCAAAAACAGCTAAAAACAACTGGAAACCATCTAAAATAGCATGCCAAAGCATGCCATAGCATAGCATGCTGCAAAAAAGCTAAAAAAACAGCATAATATAGCATGTTGAAAAAAATGACCGAAAATGCAAGGCTATAGTATGGCAAAAATGTCAAAAAATGCCATGTTCAAAAACAGCTAAAAACAACTGGAAAACATCTAAAATAACATGCCAAAGCATGCCATAGTATAGAATGCTGCAAAAACAGCCAAAAACACAATAAAATAGCATGTTGAAAAAATGACCAAAATGCAAGGCTATAGTATGGCAAAAATGTCAAAAAATGGCATGTTCCAAAAACAGCTAAAAACAACTCAAAACCATCTAAAATAACATGCCAAAGCATGCCATAGTATAGAATGCTGCAAAAACAGCCAAAAAACAATAATATAGCATGTTGAAAAAATGACCAAAAATGCAAGGCTATAGTATGGCAAAAATGTCAAAAAAATGGCATGTTCCAAAAACAGCTAAAAACAACTCAGAATCATCTAAAATAACTTGCCAAAGCATGCCATAGTATAGAATGCTGCAAAAAACAGCCAAAAACACAAAATATAGCATGTTGAAAAAATGACCGAAAATGCAAGGCTATAGTATGGCAAAAATGTCAAAAAATGGCATGTTCCAAAAACAGCTAAAAACAACTCAGAATCATCTAAATAACATGCCAAAGCATGCCATAGTATAGAATGTTGCAAAAACTGGCAAAAACACGATAATATAGTATGTTGAAAAAATGACCAAAAATGCAAGGCTATAGTATGGCAAAAATGTCAAAAAATGCACATGTTCCAAAAACAGCTAAAAACAACAGAAACCATCTAAAATAACATGCCAAAGCATGCCATAGCATAGAATGTTGCAAAAAAGCAGAAAAACACATAATATATAGCATGTTGAAAAAAATGACCGAAAATGCAAGGCTATAGTATGGCAAAAATGTCAAAAAATGCATGTTCCAAAAACAGCTAAAAACAACTCAGAATCATCTAAAATAACATGCTAAAGCATGCCATAGCATAGAATGTTGCAAAAACTCGCAAAAACACGATAATATAGCATGTTGAAAAAAATGACCGAAAATGCAAGGCTATAGTATGGCAAAAATGTCAAAAAATGCATGTTCCAAAAACAGCTAAAAACAACTCAGAAACCATCTAAAATAACTTGCCAAAGCATGCCATAGTATAGAATGCTGCAAAAACAGCCAAAAAACACAAAAATATAGCATGTTGAAAAAATGACCGAAAATGCAAGGCTATAGTATGGCAAAAATGTCAAAAAATGGCATGTTCCCAAAAACAGCTAAAAACAACTCAGAACCATCTAAAATAACATGCCAAAGCATGCCATAGTATAGAATGTTGCAAAAACTGAAAAACACCATAATTTAGCATGTTGAAAAAATGACCAAAAAAGCAAGGCTATAGTATGGCAAAAATGTCAAAAAAATGGCATGTTCCAAAAACAGCTAAAAACAACTGAAAACCATCTAAAATAGCATGCCAATACATGCCATAGCATAGAATGTTGCAAAAAAAAAGCCCAAAACAGCATTATATAGCATGTTGAAAAAAAGGACCGAAAATGCAAGGCTATAGTATGGCAAAAATGTCAAGAAATGCCATGTTCTAAAAACAGCTAAAAACAACTGAAAACCATCTAAAATAACGTGCCAAACAATGCCATAGCATAGCATGTTGCAAAAACATCCAAAAACACAAAAATATGGCATGTTGAAAAAATGACTGAAGATGCAAGGCTATAGTATGGCAAAAATGTCAAAAAAATGGCATGTTCGAAAAACAGCTAAAAACAACTGAAAACCATCTAAAATAACATGCCAACGCATGCCATAGCATAGCATGTTGCAAAAAAGCCCCAAACAACATGATATAGCATGTTGAAAAAAATGGGGAAGGAGCCTGAGCTGGTGCGTGAGGTTGAGAAGTTCCGACTAGATATAGTCGGCCTCACCTCGAATGCAAGGCTATAGTATGGCAAAAATGTCAAAAAATGACATGTCCCAAAAAAAACAGCTAAAAAACAACTGAAAAACACATAAAAAGCCTGCCAAAGACATGCCATAGCATAAAAATGTTGCAAAAAAAAGGCCAAAAAAAACACAAAATATAGCATGTTGAAAAAATGACCAAAAATGCAAGGCTATAGTATGGCAAAAATGTCAAAAAATGACATGTCCCAAAAACAGCTGAAAAAACACTCAAAAACAGCATAAAATAGCTGCAAAACATGCCATAGCATAGAAAGTTGCAAAAAAAGGCCAAAAAAAACACAATAATATAGCATGTTGAAAAAAATGAAAAAAAATGCAAGGCTATAGTATGGCAAAAATGTCAAAAAATGACATGTCCCAAAAACAGCTAAAAAACAACTAAAAAAACACATTAAAATAGCCGTGCCAAAGACACGCCATAGCATAGAAAGTTGCAAAAAAGGGCCAAAAACACCATAATATAGCATGTTGAAAAAAAATGACCAAAAAATGCAAGGCTATAGTATGGCAAAAATGTCAAAAAAAATATGACATGTCCCAAAAAAAACAGCTGAAAAAACAACTAAAAACACATAAAATAGCCTTGCCAAAACATGCCATAGCATAGAAAGTTGCAAAAAAAATGCAAAAAAAAAAAACATGTCAAAAAATATGGCATGTTGAAAAAAATGACCCAAAAATGCAAGGCTATAGTATGGCAAAAATGTCAAAAAATGACATGTCCAAAAAAACAGCTGAAAAAACATTTGGCAAAAAAACAAAAATAAAAACAGCTAAAAACTTAGCCAAACACGCCAAGCATAGCATAGAAATGTTAAAAAAAAAGGCCAAAAAAACACCAGCAAATATAGCATGTTGAAAAAATGATGACCGAAAATGCAAGGCTATAGTATGGCAAAAATGTCAAAAAATGACATGTCCCAAAAACAGCTAAAAAAAATTCAAAAAACACATAAAATAGCGTGCCAAAGACATGCCATAGCATAGAAAGTTGCAAAAAGGGCCAAAAAAAACACAATAATATAGCATGTTGAAAAAATGACCAAAAAAATGCAAGGCTATAGTATGGCAAAAATGTCAAAAAATGGACATGTCCCAAAAACAGCTGAAAAACACACTAAAAACACATAAAAAATGTGCCTGCAAAGACATGCCATAGCATACAAAAAATGTTGCAAAAAAGGGCCAAAAACACCAATAATATAGCATGTTGAAAAAAAATGAAAAAAAAATGCAAGGCTATAGTATGGCAAAAATGTCAAAAATGACATGTCCAAAAACAGCTGAAAACACACTGAAAACAACATAAAAGCCTTGCCAGAGACACGCCATAGCATAGAAATGTTGCAAAAAAAAAAAAACACACCATAAATAGCATGTTGAAAAAATGACCAAAAATGCAAGGCTATAGTATGGCAAAAATGTCAAAAAATGACATGTCCCAAAAACAGCTAAAAAAAACACCTTAAAACACATAAAATAGCGTGCCAAAGACACGCCATAGCATAGAAATGTTGCAAAAAAAGGGCCAAAAACACAAATAATATGGCATGTTGAAAAAATGACCAAAAATGCAAGGCTATAGTATGGCAAAAATGTCAAAAAATGACATGTCCCAAAAACAGCTGAAAAAACACTAAAACACATAAAAAATAGCATGCCAAAACATGCCATAGCATAGAATGTTGCAAAAAGGGCAAAAAACACAATAATAATATGGCATGTTGAAAAAAATGACCAAAAATGCAAGGCTATAGTATGGCAAAAATGTCAAAAAATGACATGTCCAAAAACAGCTAAAAACACTAAAAAACACATAAAAATAGCCTTCCAAAACATGCCATAGCATAGAATGTTGCAAAAAGGGCCAAAAAAACACATAAATATAGCATGTTGAAAAAAATGACCCAAAAATGCAAGGCTATAGTATGGCAAAAATGTCAAAAAATGACATGTCCCAAAAACAGCTAAAAACACACTTCAAAAAACTCTAAAAATAGCCTGCCAAAGACATGCCATAGCAAAAAGTTGCAAAAAAGGGCCAAAAAACACAAAATATAGCATGTTGAAAAAATGACCAAAATGCAAGGCTATAGTATGGCAAAAATGTCAAAAAATGACATGTCCCAAAAACAGCTAAAAAAACAAAAAAACCACATTAAAATAACTGCTCCAAAACACATGCCATAGCATAAATGTTGCAAAAAAAGGGCCAAAAAACAATAATATAGCATGTTGAAAAAATGACAAAAAAATGCAAGGCTATAGTATGGCAAAAATGTCAAAAAAATGGACATGTCCCAAAAACAGCTAAAAAACACCTAAAAAACACATAAAATAGCGTGCCAAGACACGCCATAGCATAGAAATGTTGCAAAAAAGCCAAAAAAACACATATAATTATAGCATGTTGAAAAAAAATGACCAAAAAATGCAAGGCTATAGTATGGCAAAAATGTCAAAAAATGACATGTCCCAAAAACAGCTAAAAAACACTCAAAAAACACATAAAATAGCATGCCAAAGCACACGCCATAGCATAGAATGTTGCAAAAAAGCCAAAAAAACAAATAATAGCATGTTGAAAAAAATGACCAAAAAATGCAAGGCTATAGTATGGCAAAAATGTCAAAAAATGACATGTCCCAAAAAAAACAGCTAAAAACACACAAAAAACACATAAAATAGCATGCCAAACATGCCATAGCATAGAAAGTTGCAAAAAAAGGGCCAAAAAAAACACATAATATAGCATGTTGAAAAAATGACCAAAAATGCAAGGCTATAGTATGGCAAAAATGTCAAAAAATGACATGTCCCAAAAACAAAAAAAACAGCTGAAAAAAAACACATTAAAAAAACATAAAATAGCCTTGCCAAAACATGCCATAGCATAAAAAAGTTGCAAAAAGGGCCAAAAAAAACACATAATAATATAGCATGTTGAAAAAATGACCAAAAATGCAAGGCTATAGTATGGCAAAAATGTCAAAAAATGACATGTCCCAAAAACAGCTAAAAAAACACACTGAAAAAAACATTAAAATAGCCTGCCAAGACATGCCATAGCATAGAAATGTTGCAAAAAAAGGGCCAAAAAAACACATAATATAGCATGTTGAAAAAAATGACCAAAAATGCAAGGCTATAGTATGGCAAAAATGTCAAAAAATGACATGTCCAAAAAAACAGCTAAAAACAACTGAAAAAACACATAAAATAGCCATGCCAAGACATGCCATAGCATAAAGAAATGTTGCAAAAAAAGGGCCAAAAAAACAAAATAATATAGCATGTTGAAAAAAAAAAAATGACCAAAAAATGCAAGGCTATAGTATGGCAAAAATGTCAAAAAATGACATGTCCCAAAAACAGCTAAAAAAACACTTAAAAACATCATAAAATAGCGTGCCAAGACACGCCATAGCATAGAAAAATGTTGCAAAAAAAGGGCAAAAAACACCATAATATAGCATGTTGAAAAAAAATGACGAAAAAATGCAAGGCTATAGTATGGCAAAAATGTCAAAAAATGACATGTCCCAAAAAAAAACAGCTAAAAACACACTAAAAACAGCATAAAAATAGCATGCCAAAACACATGCCATAGCATAGCAAATGTTGCAAAAAAACAGCCAAAAAACACATAAATATAGCATGTTGAAAAAATGACCAAAAAATGCAAGGCTATAGTATGGCAAAAATGTCAAAAAATGACATGTCCCAAAAACAGCTAAAAACACACTCAAAAACACACTAAAAAATAGCCTGCCAAGACATGCCATAGCATAGAATGTTGCAAAAAAAACAGCCAAAAACACATAATATAGCATGTTGAAAAAATGACCAAAAAATGCAAGGCTATAGTATGGCAAAAATGTCAAAAAAATGACATGTCCAAAAAACAGCTAAAAAACAACTTGAAAAACTAAAATAAAATAGCCTGCCAAGACACGCCATAGCATAGAAAGTTGCAAAAAGGGCCAAAAAAACAATAATATTGGCATGTTGAAAAAAAAATGACCGAAAATGCAAGGCTATAGTATGGCAAAAATGTCAAAAAATGACATGTCCCAAAAACAGCTAAAAAACACTTAAAACACATAAAATAACATGCCAAAAACACATGCCATAGCATAGAAAGTTGCAAAAAGGCCAAAAACACAAAATATGCATGTTGAAAAAATGACCCAAAAAAATGCAAGGCTATAGTATGGCAAAAATGTCAAAAAATGACATGTCCCAAAAACAGCTAAAAAACACTGAAAAAATAAAAAATAGCGTCCCAAAACATGCCATAGCATAGAATGTTGCAAAAAAGGCAAAAAAACACAATAATATGGCATGTTGAAAAAAAATGACCAAAAATGCAAGGCTATAGTATGGCAAAAATGTCAAAAAATGACATGTCCCAAAAAAACAGCTAAAAAACAATTGAAAACACATAAAATAGCATGCCAAAACACATGCCATAGCATAGAATGTTGCAAAAAATGGCCAAAAACACATAAATAGCATGTTGAAAAAAAAAAATGACCGAAAATGCAAGGCTATAGTATGGCAAAAAATGTCAAAAAATGACATGTCCCAAAAACAGCTAAAAAACAACTGAAAAACCACATAAAATAAGCCCTGCCAAACATGCCATAGCATAGAATGTTGCAAAAAAAGCAAAAAACCAAAAACACAATAATATAGCATGTTGAAAAAAAAAATGACCAAAAAAATGCAAGGCTATAGTATGGCAAAAAATGTCAAAAAATGACATGTCCCAAAAACAGCTAAAAAACACACTAAAAAACACTAAAAAAATAGCGTGCCAAAACATGCCATAGCATAGAAATGTTGCAAAAAAGCCAAAAAAACACCATAATATAGCATGTTGAAAAAAATGACAAAAAAATGCAAGGCTATAGTATGGCAAAAATGTCAAAAAATGACATGTCCCAAAAAACAGCTAAAAAACCACTTAAAAAACACATAAAATAGCTGCCAAAGCATGCCATAGCATAGAATGTTGCAAAAAAAGGCCAAAAACACCAAATAATGCATGCATGTTGAAAAAAATGACCGAAAATGCAAGGCTATAGTATGGCAAAAATGTCAAAAAATGGCATGTTCCCAAAAACAGCTAAAAACAACTGAAAACCACCATAAAAAGCCTGCCAAAACACATGCCATAGCATAGAAAGTTGAAAAAAAAAAAAAAAACCAAAAACACAATAATAAACCATGTTGAAAAATGACTGAAAATGCAAGGCTATAGTATGGCAAAATGTCAAAAATGACATGTTCAAAAAAGCTGAAAAAAGGTGACATGGGAAACACTAAAAATAGTCTGCCAAGTCATGCCATAGCATATATGTTGCAAAAACTGGGCAGCCAAAAACACATAATATAGCATGTTGAAAAAAATGACCAAAAATGCAAGGCTATAGTATGGCAAAAATGTCAAAAAATACATGTTCCAAAAACAGGGAAAAGCCTGAGCTGGTGCGCGAGGTTGAAAACCACCTAAAATAGTCTGCCTCACCTGCATGCATAGCATATATTGTTGCAAAAAACAGTCAAAAACAGCATGGAATATTCCATGTTGAAAAAATTGACCAAAATGCAAGGCTATAGTATGGCAAAAATGTCAAAATATGACCCCCAAAAACAGCTGAAAACGGCTAAAAAAAACGCCCTAAAATAGCCTGCCAATGCATGCCATAGTTTGTGCCTAGGTGTTGCAAAAAGTTCAGAGTATCCAAAAACAGTCCATAAAGTGCTCCTTCTGGGGCATGTTGAAAAATGCAACGTTGCCCATGAACCAAAAAAGTTGCAAGGCTATAGTATGGCAAAAATGCCCCCCAAAAATGACACCGAGTGGTGTTTTGTTAAAACTTCTGTGCTTGCCAAGATTGTCCATAAGCACACCATGTTAGCATAAGGGTGTCCATAGCGCACTTGGCATCAGGACACCCTATGACCCGCAGTTCAATGATCGACTTTGTATGTATCGTTGGACTTGCGGCCGTATGTCTTGGACACTCGGGTGAAGAGAGGTAGGCGGAGCTGTCTTAAAACACGATCACCACCTGGTGGTGAGTTGGCTCCTGATGGTGGGGGGGACGATGCCGGTCAGACCTGGCAGACCCAAACGCATTGTGAGGGTCTGCTGGGAACGTCTGGCAGAGTCTCCCGTCAGAAGGAGCTTCAACTCCCACCTCCGGAAGAGCTTCGACCATGTCCCGGGGGAGGCTGGGGACATTGAGTCCCGAGTGGGCCGTGTTCCGTGCCTCCATTGCTGAAGCGGCCGACGGTGCTGTGGCCGTAAGGTGGTTGATGCCTGTCGGGGCGGCAACACCCAAACCCGCTGGTGGACACCGGCGGTAAGGGATGCCGTCAAGCTGAAGAAGGAGTCCTATCGGGCCTTCTTGGCCTGTGGGACTCCGGAGGCAGCAGACAGGTACCGACAGGCCAAGCGGAATGCAGCGGCGGCGGTCGCCGAGGCGAAAACCCGGGCATGGGAGGAGTTCGGTGAGGCCATGGAAAACGACTTCCGGACGGCTTCGAAGAGGTTCTGGACCACCATCCGGCGTCTCAGGAGGGGGAAAGCAGTGCTCTGTCAACACTGTGTATGGTGGGGACGGGGCGCTGCTGACCTCGACTCGGGACGTTGTGGATCGGTGGAAGGAATACTTCGAAGACCTCCTCAATCCCACCGACATGCCTTCCGGTGAGGAAGCAGGGCCTGGGGACCCGGGGGTGGGCTCCTCCATCTCTGGGGCTGAGGTTGCCGAGGTGGTCAAAAAACTCCTCGGTGGAGGGCCCCGGGGGTGGATGAGGTCCGCCCGGAGTTCCTCAAGGCCCTGGATGTTGTGGGGCTTTCGTGGTTGACACGACTCTGCAACATTGCGTGGACATCGGGGGCAGTGCCTCTGGACTGGCAGACTGGGGTGGTGGTCCCTCTTTTTAAGAAGGGGGACCGGAGGGTGTGTTCCAACTACAGGGGGATCACACTCCTCAGCCTCCCTGGTAAGGTCTATTCGGGGGTACTAGAGAGGAGGGTCCGCCTGAACGAACCCCGGATTAGGAGGGCAATGCGGTTTTTTCGCCCCGGTCGTGGAACTGTGGACCAGCTCTGGACCCTTGGCAGGATCCTTGAGGGTGCTTGGGAGTTTGCCCAATTCCACATGTGCTTTGTGGACTTGGAGAAGGCATTCGAGAGAGGAGGGTCCGCTCCGGGAATATGGGGTTTCCACTCCCCTGATACGGGCTGTCCTTTCCCTGTATGACCGGTGCCAGAGCTTGGTCCGCATTGCCGGCAGTAAGTCAAACTCGTTTCCCGTGAGGGTTGGACTCCGCCAGGGCTGCCCTTTGTCACCGATTCTGTTCATAACTTTTATGGACAGAATTTCTAGGCGCAGCCAGGGTGTTGAGGGGTCCTGTTTGGTGACCTCAGGATTGGGTCTCTGCTCTTTGCAGATGATGTGGTCCTGTTGGCTTCATCAGGCCGTGACCTCCAGCTCTCACTGGATCGGTTCGCAGCCGAGTGTGAAGCGGCCGGGATGAGAATCAGCACCTCCAAATCCGAGGCCATGGTTCTCAGCCGGAAAAGGGTGGAGTGCCCCCTCCAGATCGGGGATGAGATCCTGCCCCAAGTGGAGGAGATTAAGTACCTCGGGGTCTTATTCACGATTGAGGGAAGGATGGATGGGAGATCGACAGGCATCGGTGCGGCGTCTGCAGTAATGGGACTCTGCAGCTGTGTGGTGAAAGCTGAGCCGAAAGGCAAAGCTCTCGTTTTACCGGTCTCTTCGTTCCTACCCTCACCTACGGCGACGAGCTTTGGGTAGTGACCGAAAGAACAAGCAGCCGAAGTGAGCTTTCTTTCGTAGGGTGGCTGGGCTCTCCCTTCGAGATAGGGTGAGAAGCTCAGTCATCCTGAAGGAGCTCGGAGTAGAGCCGCTGCTCCTCCGCGTTGAGAAGAGCCAGATGAGGTGGCGTGGGCATCTAATTAGGATGCCTCCCGGACACCTCCCTGGTGAGGTGCTCAGGGCACGTCCCACTGGTAGGAGACCCCGGGGAAGACCCAGGACACGCTGGAGAGACTATGTCTCTCAGCTGGCCCAGAACGCCTCGGGATCCCCCGGGAAGAGCTGGATGAAGTGGCTGGGGAGAGGGAAGTCTGGGCTTCCCTGCTTAGGCTGCTGCCCCCACGACCCGACTCCAGATAAGCGGAAGAAAATAGGTGGATGGATGGAAAAATGGCCTAAAACACCACAATATGGGATTTCAAAAAAAGTACCTAAACAGGAATTCTATAGCATGGCAAAATGTCAAAGAATGACATGTCCCAAAAACAGCTGAAAACCACATAAAAAAGCATGCTGAGACACGTCATAGTATATTGTGACGAAAAAACAGCCAAAAACATCACATTAACATTAAACATTACTCTGCTCAGTTAGGCTAGTTAATTTTGTGTAGGACAAATTTATCTGGTGTTACTTGGTTTTTGTTGTAGAATCAAAATTGTTTTTTCAACCGCTAGAAACGAGAATGTGGTGAATAAGCTTTGGCTAAGGCATCTCACCGGTGAGCCTCACGTTAACTAGGTTGAGCAGAGTTACAGCAGTTTGGTTTTGCCTCAGGTTTTCTAGTTGTTGCAACTTTCCCTTTGCTGTCCCCCGAATTATATATCTGATGGTATAATTATTTATATGATAAGGCAAGAAGTCAAAGTCATAAAGTCACTCATATTTAACAAAATTTTGGCCAAAAATGTGGTTACTGAGTTTTTGCTTTGCACAGCAGTGCAACAACAGAATGACTTCAATCAACTTATCAGATATCCTGCAGAGCAATCAAATCATGTGTTGCAGCAAATATTAGCAACATACTAATCTGTGCAAACAAAGTGCCTTTCTGTACTTTTACACTTTATATTAGAAGATACATTTTTGGGGCGCCCAGTAGCTCAGTTTGTAGGGCGGGCGCCCCATGTACAGAGGCTGTGTCCTTGCACAGCGGCCACGGATTCGTTTTTGGCCTAAGCCCTTTGCTGCATGTCATCCTCACTCTCTCTCCCCCTTTAACACTATATCTGTCCTGTCTCAAATAAAGGCAAAAGCCAAAAAAGTAATCTTAAAAAAAAAAAGAAGAGGATAAGCTATTGACAGTTAGTGACCTTGGCGCAGTGCAGAGCTCTTTGAGGCAGGGGAAGGAGTGCACAGTCTTGCGCCGTTCCTTCTTCTCTCTGCGGACCCTCAGCTCCTCCAGAGTTCGTAGCTCTTCAACCCGAGCGGACAGGCTGTCCACCTGACCCTGCAAGGTCTCCATGGTGCCTGTCAACCTGTGCACACACACACACAACATTTTTCTCAGTGCTGCTTAGTCACTATTCAGGTGACTTAATTCTCTCTTTGCTTAGCATGCCATTCACCTAAAGCTACAGTGAGCCACTGTTACAACATAAAGAATGTGAAGGGGAATATTTAGAAAGCACAGGGGCAACCATTGAAATCTTTAGCATTAAGACCACTAATATGATTAGCAAAGAACTTTATCCCTGATTGTGATTATGAAACTGCAAAGTAAACAAAAATGTTAAGTCCCCTTTATCTGCCCTGGTAGAGTGGCCTACCCTGATCGACATCAGTTTTGTTGTGCTGTTTTCAGGCACCTTTCACAGGAATTTAAACCTATAGAACCTGGGACAATTGGTTTGATTTCTTTTTAAAACATGGGGAAAAAGGCAATGTGCAACTGGGCAAGAAATGTCAACAAAACTTTTTTTTTTTTTTTAAGAAAAGGGTGAAAAGAAAAGTATTGGGGAGATTGTGAAGGAGATTATTAGATATTATCCAAAAAAGAAAAAAAAGTCCAAGAAAATATATACTTATAATTCCTATAATAATATATTTAAAATGCATTAAAGGGGGAAAACATTATCTTATTTTTTGCACTTCCTTATGGTAATTCTCATGTTTCCTTTCCTTATTATTTATTTATTTATTGCCTATTTTATAGGCAATTTTCTTGTAACTTTTTATGAATTTCTTGCTAATTTTTGAGAAATCAGGCTATGTTGCTCAGGTTTCCAAGGGTTAAGCAAAAATATTGGGCAATGTACATACCAAGTTACCTCCTAGTTTTAGTTGGTTAATACTCGTTTGGCTTCAAAGTGGCTTTTAAGACCTATGTAATGTGATGATGACGAGGGTGACCTGTGACATAATTCTTGTTACTGATGTGTTTTGCAACAGTGTGCGATCACCTGTCTATTTTCTGCTGCGAGGCTTTGCTCTCCAGCACCAGTTTCTCATTAGTGATCTCCAGCTCTCTGGCAGTTACATCCAGCTGTTCATACACCTTTGCATGCTGTTCGTTCATCTCTCTCAACATCTCCAACTGCTTGGACAGGTGCTGCAAGGAAGACAAGTTCAAGATTACAAGACAAGTTTGTTACATTTCTCAACAAGACATAAAAACAACAAATTTACTTTTTGTACAGCATTTTTATGGTATACTATACTATACTATACTATAAAATGTTTCCATGTAATATCTAATATACTATACTTTGACCTTTTTGGCATACTATACAACGACAATTTTTAGCGTACCATAGTAGTACTATAGTATGACCTTTTCTTTGGCAAACTATACTTGACTTTTTAAGCATATTATACTGTGACTTTTTTAGCTTACAATTTTATGACATTTTTTCATGTGATTTCTGACATACTATACTTGATTTTTATGACTTTTTCAGCATAATATTCTGTGACTTTTTTAGTATCTTTTTTATTGCATACTATACTACAACTTTTTATGGCATTTGAATCATCAGTCAAATACAATGCATGCATCTTATGTCACATTCAGGAGCACAACAAATGTTTCTGACAGCCACCACTGACCAACAGATTGCACTTTTAAAAAACTAAAGGTGTTTTGTGACCAGGCAATTCTGGAGAATACCTGAGAGGAACTGCCCACTGAGGATCTCCCCCACCAGCTATATACATTTCAGGACTTTTTTTGTGTTTGTGTGTGCCAATAGGAATGTTAAAGTGAAGTAAGCCAGCTGGTGGTTGGTATCGCAACATCGCTGGACTGGTCGGTATTTTTGTCTGTGTTTTCTTCTTTTTTTTTTTTTTGCAATACAAGCTTTTGTTTGTGTTGTCTGATTTATACGGCTAGCAGGTTTTTGAAAAATCGCGTGCTCGACCAATCATTTTACACTTATGTCACTCAAGGTCCTCTTTAAAATTAGAGCATCTACTTTAAAATATGTGCTAAAAAGTCTCAAAACAGCGTTCTAAGAATTATTATTATTCCCAATTCTTGCCGTGCGGACAAAACAAAAAGGGAGTTTTTAAAAGTATTTAAAAGCTCCTCTGGTCTGAAAAAGCAGTATGATTTCAAGGAACTTGAGTCCATCTGATAAGGGTATGTAAATTGCAGACCACTTAACTTAATTGTAAATTTAATGACATCTATCTCCTGTTTCTGTGGACTTCAAATGCACTTATTTTAAGTCACTTTTTACCAAATGAATGCATTTTGATGTAAAATTGTGTTTAGCTGCAAGTCTGACATATATTAACATAACACATAATAGACACTTGCATGTGTCCGAAACATAGATTCTTGACAAGAACAGCGTGTTTTGTTTTGTTTTATGTGATTCCTTCAGAGTTGCGTGCTCTGTGTCTGCTGAGTTCACTCATCCTCAGCCAAACTTCTAACTAGTAAGGAGTCCAGTCTTTGAGCTGTGATGAGATGTCAGTAATTTTGCATATCCTTTTATGTTCACAGAACAAACACTTCTTGTCCTCTATGCTATTTTTTCTTTTTCTTCCTAATGCTCCACTAATTAGCTGAAACTTGCACTTGCAGAGAAACAATATGTGGGACAAGCGTACCTCTATCTCTTGCACTTGCTCCTCATTGTTGATGTACATCTGTTGCAGGGAGTCCTCTAGCTCCTTGTTACGTTCCAGGAGAGTCTTGCCGAGCTCGGCTGCCAAGTGCAGATCTGACAGGAGCCAAGAAAGAAGAACAGACATAAACAAGAAGAAAGTGGTGGATTCAACGAACACTGAAACAACACACTGATTTCTTGTTGTCACCACAAAGGATTTGGACGACTGCTTTTTTGAGAAGCACTCACTGCAGCTGAGGTACCCTCCTTGATAAGGCTAACTTAATTTGAAACTGAATTTATGATGAGAAACACAACATCCTGTCCTTAATTGAACCCCTTGGGGTTTAGAAAATCCTGATTTTTCTGGCCTGTTTGGCTCTCAAGATGTGTTCATGAAAGCTAAAATAAGAGGGAGTGTTTTTGTAGGAAGTGACTGTTAATCACTTCCGTCACAATGCACAAAAGACTTAACAATCCACACCTGAAAGCATAAAAGCATCTGAACACGAAATGCTGACAGAAAATGAAGGACCTTGCAGATGTAACTAAAATACTTTTCTCCGCTGCTCGAGCACAAATCATACTGATACAAATCTGTAGCCATCTGCACACCAGGAGGCTCTGAGCAGTGATAACAGCACAGACGCCACACTCACAGTTGCTGTTATTTTTCAACACAGCTTGAAACATACATTATTCATCTCCTCTGCCGAAAAGAAGCCTAGCTGGACTGAGGAGGAGGAGGAGAATCCTGCTGGCTCTGCATACTTGGAGCCTGTAACAACACAGCACTGGAGGAGTGGAGAGACGGGAAGAAACAGAGAGAGCCATTGACACCCATTACTGGACATGAATGCAGTGTTTTTATCACTATGGCACTGGGTGTGAGCAATGACAGGAACACACACACATACACACACGTGCAATATTGTAGGTGTGAAACACAAGAGATTAGATGTGATTTACTGCTACTGTATGTCTGAATGCA
The DNA here is from genome assembly GCF_008729295.1 of Plectropomus leopardus. Lineage (NCBI taxonomy): Eukaryota > Metazoa > Chordata > Actinopteri > Perciformes > Serranidae > Plectropomus > Plectropomus leopardus. The sequence continues at coordinate 23,020,231 of NC_056479.1, read as the reverse complement.
CCTGGAATCACTGGTTTAACTAATATTCTTAAAGCGACATTTCGCCCCAAAGGCAAAATTGAAAAATGTAAACGAAATTGAAAAATGATTTATTTAAATGTAACATCAAGAAAAGAAATTTTAGTTTTTTGACGAGAAACCTAAATACTACAGTTGTTTTGTTGAGAAATTTCTTTTTCCCAGCAATATAAAAGAAACAGTCACTTGTTATGCAATAAAAGCAAAACCAGTTCTGTTAAAAATACATTGTTGTCTCATCTTTTCACCAAATAATAGAAAAGTAGCAATGTTGATATTGATAAAGAGCCAGATTGTTAAGGAGTAGAGATAATGGTATCAATATCAATAAAAACATTATTGATCCCCATCCTAGTCTTTACTGGTGGAACAGACAGCTGAACTCGCAAACTTAGCGACTGAGAGTGGTGGGGATAACGTTACACAACTGTAAACAACTGGCTAGCAATGGCAAAAACACTGCAGGGACAAACAGTACGTTTTCACATCTAACTTGGTGAATTAAGGGTTCATATTGACCAAATCAGAGCTGGTGATTGTTGGTGAAGTGGACTAACTAACAAGACAACTTACAAGACTAATTAAGACAGTTTGGGTGAGTTTTAGTTTGATTCTGTCTAGTTTTACCGAAGTGTGTTTTACAATGAGTTAATAAGGAGACCAAGCTAATATTAGTGTTAGTTTGGTGAAAGAAAATTTGAATTCTGAAGGTGTACAGTTGCATTTCTCTGTTTAAAACACAAATGGGTGTAAGAATACTAACTTTCTTGATATTTTGTGAGTTTATAGTTTATTTATTAGACCAAAAATGCAAAGAGAGTTTGTGGAACATATCGACCTCGCCAATCGGGTAAAGTAGTGCTGCACACTAATACCGCCAGAAAACGTATACCCCGGTAAAATTTCGGAAAGATATAAAGGTATGAAAAAAGTTATCGCCCAAGACCAAATAAGAGGCTCGAGATGTGAACATGATTTTGAGTAATTGGGCCATGATTTCTGGAAAGAGACATCGATATAGAGTTTTTCAAATGAATATTGTCAACCCATTCCCATTCAGAACTCGTAAAATACCGCTGCTTTGACTGTGCTTAAGATCGCAATACCCTAAGCCATCTTGTCCGCAGGAAACTCTGCTGGACAGCATCAGGTGAGAACGTGGCTGGACAGAACCAGCTGAGAAATTATTATAAGCCATAGGACGGCAGGATGGCACCTACAACATCCGCATGAAACATGACGCCTGTGGGATGTGCAGAAGGGGCAGTGGATGGGTCCAACAAACCCCAGACTTTCATGCAGCAGTCCGGTGGTCTCTTCCCATCTGTGATGTTTTTTTTCTACACCTTATCATATACCTCCTTCCCCTAATCCTGCCCACCAGTGCCAGCGCGTGTGAATGCTGACGTCACAGAGATAAAACATGTATTTTTGATTTTGACGTGAACTTTAATAAGCATTGTAAGCTCACACGCCTGTGTGGTTATATTTGCCTCTAACGCAGAGTGAAGCAGAGACAGGCTGTAATTTTGTGTTTCAACAACGCAGAACTGATAACAGAACACTGAACCGCCAAGTGATAATGAGCTGGGTGAGAGTGTGTGAGAAGAGAGCGCAGCGAGCCTTCACTCCCTCGAGGTCCAACTCAGTCACAGCACTGTTTCTCCTTCTGAGGGCCGACACGCGCCGAGTCTTAGTTATGTAATTTCAGAACTGTGTGCAAGGATGAGAAGAGCAAGAGTCCGTGCTGAGGAAACACCAATCAGCAGACACTTAATGACACAAAAGGCTGTCAAAGTCATCCACGACTGTCCTCACGTTCATTCGCAGGATGACATAAACATGACATCATCGCACTACCATCTGCCCAGACGGACGTCATATGTTTGCCAGATCATAATGGACACAGGGGTCACCAAATCTCAGAGCTGGCAGACAAAGAGTTGCATAACAGCAGCATTTCTGGGGCAAAATCATGAGCGCATACAAGATGACGTGAAGCCTCCGATCTGACCCCAAAGCCTGGAATCTCTGATCCCCACTAAGGAGGTCTAGTCTGGGGCTCCCTAATCAGATCAGCCAGGGGCTTAATGACTTCAAACTCCATGCTGAATAATGCAGAGATGAGATACAGACAGCGTGGCGACACACACACAAATACTGCACACACACATACACACACACACAGCTGAATCCACCTGACTGTGTCGCCTACAATGCGATGATGAGACACAAAGCTGCTTTAGTTCTGTGGGTCAGCAGGTAATCAGGGGATGGGGTGATGCAGAGACTCAAACGTCTCTCCTCTGAGATTCACTGTCGATGAAAGTGCATCCATTAAACTGAGGAGGCTGCTGCATCACATTATGCATCAGTGAAAAGCAACAAGATTTTCATCTTTCATTCAACCTTTTGAAAAGTGGAACGAGAGTCTTTTAACATGCATTTAAACCTTTTAAATCTGAACAATTTGATGTGATTGATTTTTTTCAAAACAGAGTAATAACAGAGTAATATTGGAAGAGATGTCTCAAAAACTGCAAGAAATTAGGAAAAGGAGACAAGAAAATTACCTGAGAAGTTTGTAGAAGAGAGAGAGAGAGAGAGAGAGAGAGAGA